>NW_015160233.1:427108-464305 GCF_001447785.1 Gekko japonicus
AAAGAGTGTTTGACTAGATGGGCCATTGGCCTGATCCAGCATTGGCTTCTCTTATGTTCTTAAAGTAACTATCTGAAATACTAAATATTCTAAGAAACTTGTTTAAAAGCTATCTTGAGCATTACATGAGACCTGTAAGGTAAAGGTAAAGGTTCCCTTGCTCGAAAGCCAGTCGAATCCGACTCTAGGGTTGCGGTGCTCATCTCCGTTTCAAAGCCGAAGAGCCAGCGCTGTCCGAAGACGTTTCCGTGGTCATGTGGCCAGCATGACTAAACACCAAGGTGCATGGAACGCTGTTACCTTCCCACCAAAGTGGTACCTATTTATCTACTTGCAATTTCTTGCTTTCGAACTGCTAGGTTGGCAGGAGCTGGAACTAGAGACAGGAGCTCACCCTGTCTTGCGGCACCCGGGTCTTGAACTGCTGAACTACTGACCTTCCACAGCCTGCAGTTCAGCGTCTTAACCACTTGAGCCACCGCACCTGTATTGCATTGTTATCTCTATATTTTCCATTGATTAGGCACAATGCATATATTACTGAGATGGAATGGCAGCTACCAAAACACCTAGTAATACATCCCCTTGCCAAGCTATGTAAACTCTAATCACAGATTGTAAAAGTAGACACCACATTATTCATTCTTTACTTATTATATAAATATGCTTTTGAAAGTCCAGGGATATGATCACATGAACTAGGAAAACAAGGAGTACAACAATGTTCATGATTATGGCCAGTCTAAATTTAGTAGCACTTTAGCCTTTCAGGTATCAAATCATTGACTCACACAGTGTTTTTGTGTCCAACTGTGGGCAAGTACAGGAACAATTTCTGGAAAAATTTGTCTACAAAAAAATGGACATATAAACTTTCTTTTAGCTGTAGCATGACTGGCTGTGATGCTGGAGGATGAAAGCTTTTTTGAAATAGAAGCAATAACCTCTTCAGCACCAATTTCAAACTGTGTATTCTGTCCAAGGCCAAGAGTAAGACTGGTGGATACCATAGATCTATGTAGAAGTGCACAAATGAAATTTGGCTTTTCTCTAGATGATTTCCTTTTTTTCTCTCATTTAATTTATCAATTTAATTAAGCACAACAATTTGTTAGAAGTGCAGGGGTCTTTTGGGGCCGGAACATGCCGGAGCTGGCACAAATGGTGGTGGCAGCAAGTCCCGCCCCCATCTCCCCACGCTGCGGCCCGTTGCCAGCCTCCCGGGGCCCACACTGGAGTGTTGTGGCCCTGGGGAGGCATGAGGAGGCCAGTCGCTGGTTTTCCGGGGCCAGCGCTGGAGCGCTGCGGCCCCGGGGAGGCAGGAGGAGGCCCGTCGTCAGCTTCCTGGGACCCACACTGGAGTCCTGTGGCCCTGGGGCAGCATGAGGAGGCCCATTGTCATTGCTCCTGGGGCCTACGCTGGAGTGCTGCGGCCCCGGGGAGGCATGAGGCCCGTTGCCAGCCTCCCAGGGCCCGCGCTGGAGTGCTGCGATAAGTGAGGGATCCGCATGAGGGATTCGTAGGGGTGGCGGGGGCTTGATGGGGTTGGGTGGGAGAGCCTTTCCCCAGATCTCTTTGCCCTCTTTCTTTTCCTCCTTTTCTTTTCTTTCTCTCTTTCCTTTTCTTCCTTCCTTTCTTTCTCTTTTCTTTCCCTTCTTTCATTTTCCTCTTTCTTTCCTTCTTCCCTTCTCTCTCTTTCTTTCACTTCTTCTTTACTTCCCTCTTTGCTTCTCTCTTTTATCCCTTCTTTCCTTCCTTCTTTCCCTCTTTCCTTCCTTTTTTTCTTCTCTCTACTCTCTCTCTCGCCTTACCTTTTTCCTCCTTCTGCAGCCCAACTCTAGTGATAAGGGGTTTAAACTTTAAACCCCTTCTCTCTTTGCTCCCCCCCCCCACAGGCCGGCTGGGGAAGGAAAGGGAGGCTTTTGAAGATGCCTCCCTCCCCTTTGCGTCCTTTCCTGAAATTACTTCTGGTGATGTCAGGGGGTGTGTCATATGCTAATAGCCTAGTGGCTCATTAGCATACCTTATGCTAATGAGCTTCTGCAGCTCTTTTTCTATGAAAAGACCCATGTAGAAGTGAATTTACCAAGCAAGATTTTCAGAGCTCCCCATATAATTCATTTTTCCCTTCTTGATTTCCCCACAAGATTAAGTCAAAATCCTTTGCATCTACTGAGGCAGAGTACGGATCTTGCTCACAAGCAAACAACCAAGTTGCTTTCACTGAGCTTTTAATCCTTTTTATTATTATTTTCAGAGGCAATGGGGTTGATGAACCTTGAACAACTATGTAATGATAAATATATAGCATTTAAGGCAAGCTTTTACAATTTTTTCTCTCCAAGAAGCTCCGGATGGCATATATGGAATTATCTCATTTTAGATAAGGCTGAGAATTGCTCAGGGCCACCTGCTAAACTTAATAACTGAATGGGCATTTAAGCTGAGACCCCCTGGTTCAAGTGCTGTATTGTCTCTGACGCTATTCTGACGATATAGTTTTTGTATTCCTCCTTCAAGAAATATATGAGATTGAAAATATTGGAATTTAGAGAAATATCTTTATTTTTTGCCACATTAGATTGTACATTCTGGAAAAAAAATCACATTACAAAAGAAAACACTAGTGTGATCCTGTGGTGAGGAGATTAGGCTCGGATTAAGGCTGTTCAAATTCAAACCTTGTCTGAATTCCCTGGGTGAGTCTGGACCAGTCACACTTCTAGATTAACCTGCCTCACAGGGTGGTTTTTTTGGGGGGGAGGGGATGAAATAAAAGCAGGGGTAGTCTTTGTAACTCCAGAGCCCCAGACAAAAATCAAGTATGGGCTCCCCCATTCCTCCTTTATTCCCACTCAGTCTGTATGCTGGTTCATGACACTGGGGGGGGGGGATGAAGGAAAGGGAAAAATGAAGAAAGAACGGCAAGTATAGACAATATAAAAAGCAATCCTGCAAGCTCAAGGCTGTGGTCTGGCAACCCTATGTCATGTTCCTTTCCCCTGACACAGAGTTTTCAAGCGGAGGCTGGATGACCATCTTTCGGGTATGTTGTAGGGCTATCTTTTGGCTATGCTCCTGCAGAGTGCAGGGGGTTGGACTAGATGACCTACAAGATCCCTTCCAACTCTAACATTCTATGATAATGACTCACCATTTGGCTCAGTCTCCTCCATGCCTCAGCCAAATCTAACCAATGGAGAGTCTGAAGACTACTCAGAAACAAGTGATAAATGCCTCAAACCTTAGACTGGGGAAATGCCTGGGTTGTTGACAGCTGAATTCCCTACCCAATATTTACAGCCAGTGCCATCCATAAGCACAGACACTTCCACAGTTTACAGCCAGAGCCATTGATAAGCACAAGCTCTTCCCCAAAACTACAACCCCATCCATGCTGTTACAGAGTCCGGAGACAAGAGCAAAACAGAAGCAGAGGAAAATGTGGTGGTAATTGATCACAGCTGGAGAAGCTGATGGCTCCTTTCAAGAACAAACAACACTGGTCAGTGAGGGGCTGCTGCAGATCCATAAATACCAAGTTGTTGCAGCTAGTGCCTCACTAGCAACAACATTTGTACCAAGTCCTGCTGTGACTACTGGGATCAGACTTGCTTCTTGCCTCCATGTGCTTTGACCTTCATTATGGACCTGAACACTCCTCTTGGACTCTGCCTAGTATCTTGACTTCTTGTGCAGTGACCTCCATTCTGAACCTGACTACACTTTGTGGACTTGCCTGGGATCTTGACTCCTTTTATGCCTTGACCTCGGACTAGATCAGAACTCAGCTCTTGGACCTTGCCTTGCCTTGCTACCTAACCTTGGTGCTTAGACCTCTTGCATTAGGCTGGGATTGTCTCTCGAAACCCGGAAAACCAGGGCCTTCCTGTGACTTACTGGCCGCAAGGTTTTGGCCCTGACCATGACAGGCCACCTTAGATGGATCTGAAGCAGCGTTGACACAGCAGAACCTTCTTTTGTGTTGCTACGACCCAAACATGGTCCAAGGTGGGCTGCAGAGAAGTCCCTCTGCCAGCCTGGAATCCCCAGCAGCAGCAGCAGCAGCAGCACTATGACAGCAATTTCAAACCAAATTACCTCTTCCCTCATCCCCCCTGATAATTTGGTGTCCTTAGTTGCTATCTGGGGATATTGTCAGAATGAGGGATGGATCAGTTTTGCAAAATATTTCAGAAAAAAGAAATAATACCATGTATTTCTATTTTCACAAAACGCCAAAGATGCTGTTTCTCAACCCACCCACCCCCGGCACTGTACACCAGAGCTGTAAAGCAAGTGTGAAAGACAAACATGAATGGATGGAAGATCAGCTCAAAAGTCCCCCACCCATTTCGTATTACAACTAACTCTCTTTAGCATTACTTCCAGCTGAGCTGCACAAGGCAGTTTTGCCAAAAGGCTTTAAGATACTTCTTAACTCATCAGTTACATAGGGCTATATGATAAACACTGTGGGCATGGAAAGAGTTTGTTATTTTTAACCACCCAGTCACTAGCTGAGGGAAAAGATTAGGAACTCTTCTGGTACAGTACATTTGGGTTTCATCTGGCTCTGTGCACTCTCTTGCCAATCCTGTATCCATGGCCAAAGCAGGCAATGAAAAAGAAGGAAATGTTTCCAAAATTTCCAGTATGCCTTCTCAGCCTCAAAGTAATTATGTACATTATTTCCTATGACATAATTTCTGTCCAGGGATGAATAATTTTGCATGATAAGGAAAGACAGAGCTCATGGAAAGATGGGACATTAGTAGTGAGTGCTTGTTCACCCAACCCCCTGCATGCATAGAGAATAGGGTATGGTATATAATAAAATTGTTTGTTGCATATTATCATAGGAATATTTACATAGGATAGATTGTGTGTGTGAACTTTACAAGATTGTACTGCTCCCTTCCGCCAAGTATGCTTGTATCCTGTAAACTCTCATTTACTGGGCAAGGATAGCTGACATTGTGGCCTTGGCCTTTTTATGGCTGTACACAATACATATGTGGGGGGAGGGGAGACCTTCAGTGGGCTCAGAGAGAAGATCCTTGTTGATGGACCAAAGCAATTAATCTGGTATTTCAGACAATACTGGAGGCAGTTGTATGAGGCATTAGCCACTAAGTCTTTGTCTTGGGTGCTGCCATCCACTCCCAACCTTGCAGTTTTGAAAAAGCAGCCTTCATGCTTCTGTCACATGCATTTTATTAATGGCATCAAATCACACTACCCCAGCCAACCACCACACATGGCACCAATGAGTCCTCCCTCAAAGACGAAAACAGTTCCACCTCCACCTGCCTTTTACTGAGAGAAACCAAGGCTTGAAAGCTTGCAACACTGTTGAGATTGCCTAGCAATTCCCACAATGGCCACTGCAGAGAGTATGCTACATATGCTACATCTATTAGGCTTTTCAGGTTTGTAGAAAGATATATCTCATATGTTCATAGCTCCAGTATGTAGATTTAAGTATCCACAGATTTTGCCCTACTGAGAATTAGATACATTAATGATAAGGCAGATATATTGATGATAATGGATATCGAGGTACCCATTGGCACAGAAGTTGGAATCTGCAATTCACTGTCATCCTAAACTACTGCAAATGGTTCTTGCATATCATCCAGAAGAAAAGGCTATGTACATAAATATCAAATATGAAAATGAAGCAATGTAGCGAATGTTTTCTGAGACATTTCCACAAAACATGGAGCCAGCAGATGTAATGGAGTGAATAGAAAAAGGTAGGACTCTGAGGCTGCAGTCACATGAGCAGTTTGCCATGATATAGCAGCATTACCTTTGCAGAGTTAAAGAGCACGATCAGACAGCAACTTCCATGCCCCAGTCGTTGGCACCCTGTGTTGCCCTGCTTTGGAAGCGAAGTAATCAGGCACCAGGGAAAATCTGGTATTTACGGATGCAAGCACTTCCACTCCGCTTTCCCGGATATTTGAACTGTCCGGCCGCAAAAGGAACTCAGAAGGGAAGTCTGAACCTGCAGATGCATTTCTACCACTGTTTTGTTTTTTTAGTTGCTGCCTATATGCATATATAGCTAATATAATAATAATAATATATAGCATATATAGACCTGCGGTGGCTCAAGTGGTTAAGAAGTAATCAGGCACCAGGGAAAATCTGGTATTTACGGATGCAAGCACTTCCAC
Organism: Gekko japonicus; assembly: GCF_001447785.1. Lineage (NCBI taxonomy): Eukaryota > Metazoa > Chordata > Lepidosauria > Squamata > Gekkonidae > Gekko > Gekko japonicus. The sequence continues at coordinate 433,294 of NW_015160233.1, forward strand.
TCCGCTTTCCCGGATATTTGAACTGTCCGGCCGCAAAAGGAACTCAGAAGGGAAGTCTGAACCTGCAGATGCATTTCTACCACTGTTTTGTTTTTTTAGTTGCTGCCTATATGCATATATAGCTAATATAATAATAATAATATATAGCATATATAGACCTGCGGTGGCTCAAGTGGTTAAGACGCTGAACTGCAGGCTGTGGAAGGTCGGTAGTTCAGCAGTTCGAGACCCGAGTGTGCCGCATGACGGAGTGAGCTCCCGTATCTAGTTCCAGCTCCTGCCAACCTAGCAGTTCGAAAGCAAGAAATTGCAAGAAGATAAATAGGTACCACTTTGGTGGGAAGGTAACAGCATTCCGTGCGCCCTGGTGTTTAATCATGCCGGCCACATGACCACGGAAACGTCTTCGGACAGCGCTGGCTCTTCGGCTTTGAAACGGAGATGAGCACCACAACCCTAGAGTCGGACTCGACTGGCTTTCGAGCAAGGGAACCTTTACCTTTACTTTATATGCATACATGCACATGCGTGCATATGCACATGCACCAACCTGCAATAAAACAAAAATGACTAGGCAGCACATTCCATGGTTGAGGCACTGCAGTAATGTGAACACCTGACCACCAGACAAGCGCATGGGGAAACCGCCCCAGGGTGCGCTGTCTGGTTCGTCTACCCCACAACACTTTAAACCAGTGCAATTAGAGGTGTGCCCAGATCTCAGCACGTCTCCAGTATGACTGTGGCCTGAGTGTCCTACGAAACAGATTTTTGTTAGAGAAACAACCTTGCTTTTTGCTGCTTCTCAGTGTCAGACACTCTTGAAATCATGATGTTCATTTAATTTTTTTGACCTTTAACTAAGAGAGAAAAAGGAGGAGAAACAGATAAAAGAAATGAAAAGAACAAAGTTAAGTCATTTCTCTCTTCCCTCTAGTTTCTGTGATTTTAAATAGAACAGCCCTGCTTGCCAGTTTCTGTAGTAAGCATCCCTCTGTGAGAGGAAGATTAAGTCAGTTTAGATGGCCTTGAACTGTTACTAGGGTTTGAAGTCCAGTCCTGTTCCTTGTAAACAAAGCAATCAAGGCTACAAATAGACATGAAAAAGAAAAGAGAACAAATGCAAAGTTAGGAAGGGCACCTTCCCCCCCCCTTTCTGATGCTTTCTTTTCCTTGGAGCTAGCTGCCTGACTCGTGGGCAATTACTCACAGCATGCAGCTTTATTAGCCATATATGACAATCAGTAGCCAGTGTAGGCTGCCTAAAGGTTTAGTTGTACTGCTGGACTATTTGCATGCTCAATGAGAAGTAACTCTAATTGATTTCAGTGGGACTTACTTCCAAGTAATAATACAGAGCAAAAGTGCTGTTCAGCCAGATCCTATGTAGTTTTATGCAGAAGTGAATCCCAGTGTTTAATGACACTAACTTCCAAGTATGTTTGAATAGCACTGTAATCATGGTTTCTTTCCTCTGTTAAGGATTCCAGGAAGAAAGCAGAGTTTAATTAGAAGGACTTGGTTATGATGTGGCAACTCAGACCTACTGCAGCCTCAGTCACACGGGCCAGAAAATGCAGGGGGGAAGTGTGGCTGTTTGCCCCGGAGCAAACTAATGCGCGGCTGCCGGATCACACGTCCCGCCGACGTCCCATGGTTCGGGGGGAGGTGCCGATCACATGACAATCCTGCGGCGTGGCAAAAAAGCGGCGCAGCGCAATCACAGCAGCAATGGCTAGGCACCGCTGCTGTGGCAAATGGGGTTGTGGGTTTTTTTAAACCGAAGTGTGTGCATGCGCTGTTGGGTGCTTGTGCGCATCCCGTGGAGACTTGGGGAAAAAAATCCTTTTTGCGACAGGACATGGGCGGGTGCCGGATGCCACGAACTACCACCGGAAACACGATCAGATGCCCGCCCTTACCCCACGGTTTCCAGAAACTAGTACCTCGGAGGTACTAGTTTTTTATGCCACATCTTCGGCGGGAAGCCTCGGGTTAGCCATGGGAGCTCTATACTTCCCAGATGTTGCAGTGTGATCACGCCCAGGAAATCCGCCTACCTTCCGTCTCTGTAGCGTGGCTAATGCTCCATGTGACCACAGCCTGCATTTGATAGAATCAAGTCTTTGCACATTGGCAGAGTCAGTTTTCATCAAGGGGTGGTTTGTCTTGTAGTGAATATGACTTCTCAGAAGACTTAGGTACTAGCATCTTTCTCTGTAGATATTAACACTAGCTGTGAAACAAATATGAATATATCTTGACCAACTGCAGATTTTAGAGTTCAGAAGGTCATTGGGAGAAAAGGAAGAAAGATAAATGTGGCTGGAACTGGGAAAGCAATTACTTCTGTGTTATAGTATTACCACCTGACAGTGTTTAAAAGAGGCTAGAATACCTTTCATGGGCTGCGGTCACACGGAGCATTAGGCACGCTAGAGAGACGGAAGATAGGTGGATTTTCCGGGTGCGATCTCACCGCCACATCTGGGAAGCGTAGAGCTCCCGTGGCTCACCCAAGGCTTCACTCCAAAGATGCACGGTAAAAAACTAGTACCTCGGATGCAATGTTCCCTCTAAGCTGTGGAGTCTGGTGAACAAAAATTCTACTTTGTGAGCTACGAGCATTAAAGTTGTGAGTGAGTGATTGGGCTACATCATAAATTAGTTTGTTCTGGAACCATCCTCCCTGAGCTAAGACAAAAATGTGTGAGTTGGAGGCTAAAAAAGTGTGAGCTAGCTCACACTAACTCAGCTTAGAGGGAACACCGCTCAGAGGTACTAGTTTCCGGAAACCATGGGGCAAGGGCGGGAGCGTGATCGTGTTTCTGGTGGAATCCCATGGCATCCGTGATGGTAGTTTAGAACGCCGGAAAAATTAGCAGTCTCTGTTTCCTTTATATACAGAGTATTTACACTTTATTTACACTGGACACTGGATACATATATACAGTCCTTCTGTAGTAAAATCGCTGTACAAACTGGCAAAGTGCTACGCTGACAGATGATCCCACAAAAGAGATGTGTAGCACTGAACAAGCCACAATATATATGTACATTGGCCATATATTGGCAATTACTTTAGCTGACTCATGGTGACTGTTCCAGAATCTGATGCAATCTGCCAGTCACCTGACTCCTGACTGTCAAACTAGATCAGTAAGATCTGACACTGCTGCTTATGACTGACATCTTGCCAGTAATCTATATATCTAATCTCCAACAGATGGCGCCGTGCGGATACTTAGTCCCAGGAAAAGGAAGCTCCCTCTGGCCCAGGAGCTTCTCCTATATACTCTGTAGACTTCCTGTATCTGCAGAAAAATGCAAAAACTAAGAAAATCCAGGGATGGCTGAATTCCCCCAAAACCCTTTTGAAATGGCCTCTGCAGGGATCTGCTTCAGACACCAACTGTGAGAAAGAGGTTAGAACGTTCAGGGCGGTGGGGGGGGGGAAGAGGCTTCTAACCGGCTCTGTGAGTCAAAGGGTGTGGGGGAAGGGCCCTTTCCCAGGCCTCCTTTGGCTTTTCAGGGAGGGAGGGAGCCTTGGGGCCTGGCCTGGGGAGTCCCTAGAGGTTTTGAGGTGGGATTGGGGAAGGGAGAGGCCTCAGCTGGGTATAATGCCACAGAATCCACCTTCTAAAGCAGTCATTTTCTCCAGGGAGACAGATCTCTGCTGCCTTGAGTTCAGATTTCCTTCAGGCCCCCCTTAGAGGTTGCCAAGCCTAGGCCTGCCAGCACTTTAGGGTTTCCAGTTTCCCCCCCTGGCCACCGACAGGGGATTCTGGATAAGGTTGCCAGGTCCAGGCTGGGAAACTCCTGGAGATTTGCGGGAGGAGCCTGGGGAGGACAGGGACCTCAGTGGGGTACAATGTCACAGAGTCCACCCTCCAAAGCATCCATTTTCTCCATGGGAAGTTATCTTTGTAGTCTGGAAATGAGCAGGAATTACAGGGGATCCCCAGGTCCCACCTGGAGGCTGGCATCCCTCGGCAGCACCCTCTGGGTGCCTTGATACCACCTGATTTGCATGACTCAAGTAGGCCCAGCTGCTTGCTACTGTTCATCAGCAGCCACCCTATGAAAGCTGGGTTGTTGTGCAGATAAAAAGTAGGAGAGAATAATGTAAGCTGTTTTGGTCCCCACTGTGGAGAAAAACTGTAATTTTCCTAGGTAGAGGCTGTGGGGGAGGGGTGTGGAGATGGAAAGTTGCAGACAGAGAGGCAGATAAAGGTAGGTTGGCTGTTGGGTGGGAAGGAAATTGTGTTGCCAACTCCAGGTTGGGAAATTCCTGGACATTTGTGGGGTGGAGCCTGGGGAGGGTGGGATTGGAGGAGGGAAGGAACTACAGATCAGTATAATGCCATAGCTGGAGGAGAAAAAGAAAAAAGGGGGGGCAGAAGGGAGAACGAGTGTGAGAGAGGTAGAGGGAGACAGGAGGAAGCAAAGGTGTGAGGAATAGGATAACCATTCCACAAGTTTCTTGCGGGTCTCCACTTGTATATCCAAATACTGTCAATCCGGCGCCCGCCCATGTTCCCTCGCAAAAAGGTGTCCTCAGGATGCACACACGCACCCAACGGGGCATGCGCACATGTCAGTGTACAGAAAAAAACCCACCCGTTTGCTGCGGCACACCGCTTCTTTGCTGTGTCGCAGGATTGTGGTGTGATCGGCACCTCCCCCCTCCCACGGGACCTCCACGGGATGTCTGCTTGCGCAACCGCACGTTATTTTGTCCCGGGGCAAACAGCCACGCTTCCACCCCACATTTTCCTTCTTGTGTGACCGCAGCCATGGTTAATCTCATGGCTAGATTGAAAAAACAAAACAGAACAAAACTTGGTCTTAGCAAGCAATCATAGGTTTGGAAGCATTTAATAGAGAAGTATGTGGAACTTAAAAAATATATGACCGAAGTTGCAACTCAATCAAAGCAACATGATAGTAGTTGCAACTAGGTTGGCAACCAGTCATAGCCTGGGAGGGGACAGGAATTTGGGGGGCATCAGTGAATGGTGTTATGTTGCCCCTGGGGGAAAGCTGGAGGTGACATCACTGCACTTCAGGATTCACTGGAAACTCTTTAGATTATGTTGACAACTCACAAGCTTTCTGACTCCTTGATGGCAATGTTATTCTGTCAGCTTTCTTGGTTATTAAATGAAGTTTTCCAACAATTGAACCATGTTTATAATTTTCCTTTCTCACAGCATATGACGTTGTTTTTAAAAGCCTTTTAATGGATGTATTGAACAAGGTCCTGGGGCATATTTGTTGTTGTAAGGAGCTTCCAGCAAGTGAAGGGATATAAGATACTGCCTGTGCAATTGTATTTTCTTTGGTTGCTTTTATTAAAATAACCCTTGTATTTGACAATATCTTGTCTCAGTGAGTTTAGATCTCCCAAATGCCTAAAACAATCATGTTCCTCTGGAAAAACAGTTGGAAACTGTAGTTGGGTAGTAATCATACAGGGCTATTAAAGAAGGAACTTCAGGTAGATAAGGGCACAAATAAATGAGTGAGTAGAAGTTTGGCTGCTTAGTTTGCATCCAGCTGAAGCCACAGAACCCCTTTCACACTTTCTTTCCTTTACATCTTTCCCTTATATATAAAGCCATAGTGGGGCACAAAGTTCCAATGCACACCAACAGTGTTTGGAGGCTTGAACTATCAGTCAGAAGACGCTGGCTGGGTTGGCTGGCTGCTTTGTATAGTCCTGCCCACGTCAGCCCCGACCAGCGTGTTCGGTTCAGTTTGCTCTGGGCCTCTGACAGGAGAGGACCATCTGCAGACTGAGCACAGGGACAGGGCTTCTATGGCTGGGCCGCTTCAGCCCACTCTTCTCTGATTGGGCCAGCGTTTCAAGGTCATTTGCATATGGAAGCTGATTGGACTTCACTCCATTCCACACCTCAAACTCCCCCCCCCGCAAGACAGTTGGAATTGTCAGTTGCATATGGGACCTTGTGTATTCAGATCAGACAAAAACCCTTGCAGTAGGCAAAAGTATGTGCATACATGCACATGCATACACACATGCTTATACAGAAGTGATTCTTTGCTGATGTTCATGGAACATATTTATTTATTTATCATTTGTATTTATAGCCTGCTCATCCTGCAAGCGGGCTCAGGGTGGGTAACATCATAAAAACAGTACAATAAATACGATTAAAATTAAACAAGTTAGTAATTTAAACAATAATAAACATTAAAACCCAATCAAACTTCTGACAGACACTGATTGGTACATATTGGGTTGGTACATAGCTTAAATAATTGGGGGAGGCAATTATTTCTCTTGAGAAAATGCTTACTAGAGATTGAAATTTCATGTTATCTACAAATAAAACCATTTATTTCCGCATGGTTAGGAAGTTTCATTTCATTCAGCAAACCCCCCCCCCAAAAAAAAACACACAATGATTTATTGTTCTGCCTGCCAACTTGGAAGAAGCCTGCCAGGTTCCTGTACCCTTCTTGCTTTCCTTCTGCTTAGCTATAAGGCAGGGCTGTCTCAAGTCATTTTGCTGCCCCAAGTGGGTACAATGGGAGGACAACCTCATGGTAACAGGTATGGTTCTCTCCACCTATTACTTATTTTTTGAGGGGGAGGGGGGTGTTATGCAGTGGCAGCTAACGCAGAAAAGCAACTCCTCCTGTGCCATGTTTTCTGGGTTCCAAGGGTCTGGTAGCTGATTACATGGTTGCCAACTCTGGGTTGGAACATACCTGTAGATTTGAGCGGTAGAGCCTGGGGAGGGCAGGGTTTGGGGTGGGGAGGGACTTCAGTAGGGTATAATACTATAGAATCCACTGCCCAAAGCAGCCATTGTCTCCAGGAGAACTGATCTTGATCATATGGACATCAGTTTTAATAGCTGGAGATCTCCAGGTGCTGCCTGGAGGTTGGCTTATGTTAATTTGGGGCTATGCAGTCACAGCTAAGGTAGAAAAGCACCTCCTCCTGTGCCATGTTTTCTGGGTTCCAAGGGTCTGGAAAATGGTTCCATAGCCAATTACACGGTTGCCAACTCTGGGTTGGGAAATACCTGTAGATTTGAGCGGTAGAGCCCGGGGAGGGCAGGATTTTGGGTGGGAAGGGACCTCAGCAGGGTATAATGTCATAGAATCCACTGCCCAAAGCAGCCATTGTCTCAAAGAGAACTGATCTGGGTCATCTGGACATCAGTTTTAATAGCTGAAGCCCTGACTGCTACGTCACATTGGCTGTCATACAGGGGCCATCTCAGCAGGATATAAAGACACAGAGTCCACCATTTTCTCCAAGGGAACTGATCTCTGCCATCTGGAAAGCAGTTGTAATTCTGAGTGATCTTTAGCCCTCACCTGGAGATTTGCAACCATGGTTTCCCCCAACAGACACTAAGGGAAAATTTATTTTACCTCAGAACATCAACAGCAAACTGTTTAGAATGTTAGAGGGAAAGGCCAGTTAGGCCACATATGCAAATGACCTCTGTGTTCTGACTGGCTGTGGAGGGGAGAGGAACAGCAAACTGTTTAGAATGTTGGAGGCAGGACTCAGGCAAAGCAGCCAGTGGATAGGGAGACCCTCTGAATGACAGATCAGAGAGCAAACTGATTTTGGAGCGTGTTGGAATGTTCAGGGGAGTCCATGACCAAAATAGAATTATATATACCGGAGGATAAAAGGAGGGCCCCTGCTGACTAAGATAAGGTGGTGTATTTTACAAATTAAAAGATTAATTTAGACAAAAGAAGTTTTATAGAATTACAAAAAAAATTTAATGGACCAAAATAAAAACTGATAGATTCTGTGCATCTACAAGAGCTTTATGCCATAGGCTAATTTTAAACACTGCAAGAACACATGTAAAGGGTTTAATTCTTTAGAAAGTCATTATAATGATATATGTTTTTATATTTTTTCATATTTTGTATACCTTTAGTGAAAATAAGCTTATAAAACGCTTTAAAATATTGTTATACTTATATATGCATGTATTAATGTAAAAGAACCATTTTTGTAATGAAAACACTTAAGTTTTGTACTAAAAATGAACTCAGCCTGAGAGTTCATTCAAAGGTGAAAGGAGTCTAGACAGCCAAAAGAAATGAACAGAAATATAAATCAACATAATGAGCAGTGTAGCTGCATTGTAGGAGTTGAGACACAGCCAAGTAACATCCTGTTTGTCAAATATGTGATTGATGACTGACCAGACAAAGAAATCTGAACTGAGCATGTTTAAATTATGTCAATGATGATGTAACGTGAGGAGGAGCAGGAAGAACATATAAGCAAGATCCCGGCTGTAACACATTGAACATCTATGAGCTGTGAGGTGTTCCTTACCCTTTACTGCCTGGATAAATTGTTTTACTGTGTGGTTTATCGGCTAGCCACACAAGTCAAAGAACCTTAGCGCCCTCAGGGCATTGCTATCATTATTAATAAACAAAATTATCCAAATATGAACTTGAATACAGTTTATGTGCATAGTCTTTCTATTCCTTTCCCTTCCATTCATTAGAAATGAAGAGAGTAGAAAGTGGAAAAGAGATCTAGTTTTTTTGCAAGCTGGTAAGAGAAAGTTGTACTTTCTATAGCACAGTTGAATGGATATGGATTACTGGTATCATTAGTATAGTTAGATTTTTTTTTAAAGTATCTAAAGTGGGTAATAACTACAAAGTTGTGCCACTGAGTCAACAGTGCTACCAGTTGTTTTTGTTTAAGGGAAACTTGCTAACTAGATAGCTAAAAAGACAGCTTGTAGCTCCAGAGGGGGATCATTTGGCCAGTACTCCATAAAGGTAGACATCATTTGGCACTAGAATTGTTTCAGGGCAGAACAAGCCTTTGCAGAAAAGTGATGATAGTGTTGTTATCTGTAAACAACTTTGTCTCTTCAAGGTTACCATCTTTGGGCATCATTGTCTGTAATACCATTATGTTCCCTCAACAAAGGTTTAAAACCTTTAAAGATCTCTGCCTCAGTTGTTTCGTACATGTATAAATGGTTACATCTGTGTTTGCCTTCATATTAGAGGGTAAGAACCAGTCTTTCTTCCCCAGGCATAAGCCTTGGGAACTAAGTTTCAGTTGTTAGTTTGTCTTTCCAAGTGATCACAGAGACTTAAAAAAAACCCAACAAAAAAAGAGTTGGTGGCCTGTAGTGAACTTTATGATCTATTGAACTATGGAGTTGCTTTTCAGTTTCCCAGCTTCCTCTGCAACTTTGTGACACTGTCATAATGAAATAAAAATGAAGTTTTCAATCAATCTCATCCCACTTCTGGGAGAATGAGTAAGCAGGAAGGAGAATGAAAACTCTGATCCTGGCTGCATTAAATAATGTTTGGTGCAGTGGATATTCTCAGACTTGGTAGCTAAACCATATTTTCATGAATTCTGCCTTTAAAATGCGTATAAGAAAAGACATCTAGGAATACAGCATGAAAGCAAATTGTTTGGGTTTGTATTTTGTTTTTATTTAGGATATGTGTCCAGTTTTCAACTGGAATTAGCAAAATAGCTCCCAAAATTTGTTAAATCCACAATTTGTTTAAAAGGAAGAACATCTATAAAAATTAAAACTAAAAAATAAACCACATAGCAACAGCATATGGACAAAGGTCAACTGTAAGCAGTTCAACTGTGAGTAACATAAGTCCTGTGTTAGTACTGATTCAGGCCAAGAAAGTTTGGGCCTACTTAAACCGCTTCAGTTTTAGTTCATGTGGGAATATGTAAACATTCACATTGTGATCCTGTTTTTCAGTGAGTGGTAGAGTTAGCTATTGAGTATGATTTGTCTAGTATCTTCATTGCCTTAACTCAGTATTTGGCATTTAGAAGCCCTGTTTTGCCTGAGATTCTGGAGAGTTAACCAGCCTAAATGAAGCATGTCTGTAATGTGAGCCAAATTGTACTGATGGATTAAGAACTGTGGGGAATTATGATTATTAATATGCAACTGGCTTTTAAGGGAGCAATAGCCTGTGTATACAGGAGTCCTACCTTCTCCAATCACCCAGAAATAAACACAAAAGCCAAGACTCAAAGAAATGGTTTCTTCACTGGGAAATATATATTTCAAGCATACAATGAATTCAAAATCATACACACAATTATTCAGTCCTAAGAAATATAGATAGAAAGAAATAGTGACATTCGCATTAGCAGGATAATAGTTGAGGAGTGACTCATACCTGTCCTCGGCGGGATGAAATGATGGCTTGGCATGGTGTCCGTTTAACAGGAAATGGTTACTGGCTTTACTGCACTTCACGTGGCTAGGGAGCTTGGTTCTCTTCCTGCTGCTCTGTAGGTAAGAGATGGCAGGTAACCCCAGGAACCATTGGCCCATCATCTCAGGAGAAGATTTTCCTCTGCTGGGCGTGTGTCTGCAGTTGGCATCAGTTCAGGGTCACCACACAGTCCATTCCCTTTTGCACATTTACTGCACAGTCCAGGTGTTATGGGGTTCATAAGTCCAAAGGAGCCCTATAAGCGCCTTGCAGGGCAACAGTAAGGCAATGTGTAGTCATCAAAGGTTAGGATGAAAAGATTTCAACAGTGATTTCAGACAGTACAGAAGATGGCTGAACACTGAAGCATAGGGAGTATGGATAAATACTCGTTACTAAGGTTGCCAGGTTTGACTCAGGAAATATCTGGGGGTGCAGCCAGGACAATTTTTCTGGTGTCATGTCCTGTGATGTCACTTTCAGGTCAAAGGTCAAGTGATGTCACTTCCCAGGGTCTACCCTCTTTCTATGATGTCACTTCCAGCACACTGCAGCAAAACCCCACCTCTTCCTATGATGTCTTTTTCTGGACACTCCCTCAAGCCCGCCTCGGCAACATCAGCATGCTGCATTTCATAATGGGGTGGGGCCATGCCTCAAGAGTGGAGCATATGGTTGGCATGCAGAGGGTTCCAGGTTCAACCTTTAAGGAACCAGAAATAGGTGATGGAACAACCTCTCCCTGAGACCCTGGAGAGCCGCTGCCCATTAGAGTACACAACACTGATCTTGTTAGACAAATGGGCCAACTCAGTACAATTCATCTTCATGTGTTATTAGCAAGGGGGAGCATTGTGTCTCAGCCATAGAGCACCTACCTTACATGCAAAGGTACCAGCTCTATGTGTTAATGGACAGCCATCCTTCTGTTCCCAGAAAGCTGGGTGAGGCATTGGAAGCTGTGGCTGGATGGTTGCGGCAGAGTCGATTGAAGTTAAATCCATCGAAGATGGAGGTCCTGTACCTGGGTTGAGGGGGCACAGATGTGGGCACCAGGCTCCCCACACTGGAAGGGGCACCTTTGGTGCCAGCCCAGACAGTGAGGAGCCTGGGAGTAACACTGGATGCCTCTCTGTCCATGGAGGCCCAGGTTGCCACAGTTGCCAGATCTGCATTTTTCCATCTTGGGTAGATCATGTTACTGAAGCCCTATTTCTCCCTCCAAGACCTAGCTACGGTGACCCATGCAATGGTCACTTCCAGGCTTGATTACCGCAATTCACTCTACTTAGGTTTACCCCTGAGGCTGATCGAGAAATTACAGCTGGTACAAAATGCGGAGGCACACCTCCTGACATTGACGCCTGTGCGGGCTCACATTCGGCATGTGCTTTGCCAGCTACATTGGTTACCAGTTGAGTACCAGATCCACTTCAAGGTGTTGGTAATAACCTTCAAAGCCTTATACGGCCTAGGACCAACATACCTAATGGACTGCCTCTTCCTGTATATGCCTCGAAGAATTTTTCGCTCCAATAATCAACGTCTCCTGGTGGTCCCTGGCCCAAAAGATGTCCATCTAGCCTCAACCAGAGCCAGGGCCTTTTCTGCCCTAGCCCTCACCTGGTGGAACATGCTCCCCATCGAGATCAGGATCTTATTCAGTTCCTCAGGGCCTGCAAGATGGACCTGGTCCACCAGGCTTTTGGTTGAGGCTGTGGGTGTCCACACATGGCCTCCCCGAGGTTGCTGTCCTGTTGGTCATCCACCCATCAGTAACCAGCCATTTTCATCTGTATTAATGGGTCGGAACTTTCACCAGTAGCTATAACCACTGTTTTTAAATGTTTATATTGTCTTTTTAAACTTTATTGTAACTGTTGTAATGTGATGTGACCTGCCCTGAGCCCGCTTGTGGGACGGGTGGGATACAAATACGAAAAATTAATTAAATAAATAAAATAATAAATACCAGCTTTAGTCCCTGACACCTCCAACTGAAAGAATCAGATAGCATGGGATGTAAAAGAACTCTGCCCGAGCTGCTGCCAGTCAAAGCAGGTAACAGTGACCTTGATATGAGGGGCCCGGCGGTGGACCTGCAAGGCCGGCGGGAGTGCAAGGAAGCCCTGCGAAGGCCCTCCCTGGCCCCAGGCAGGCAGGGGTGGGGAGAGGCAGGGAGAAAGCAACTTACCCTCCCTCTTCTCCTGCCTCCTCCTGGCTGAATGAGGGCCGGAAGTGGGGCGGCTGGAAGCAGGGGGCGGGGCATCATCATGTGCCCCGCCCCCCGGTACCTCACCCGGGGGAACGCAGTTCCCCCCCGAAATGACCTCTGAGTACAGTGCAATGAAAATACAACTCACAAAAACACATTCATGCTCTTCTACAAACTTCCCCAGTTTGTGGGAATCTGCAGCTAGGCTGTCATTAACCCAACTACACAACCACAGTTGCTTATGCTCAACACTGCATCAGACTACAAAATATCAACTCCAGAATCAAACAAGAAAGTGAGTGTTTAGCCTTGGAATATAGGCCTGGAAACAATTTCTGTGCCACCTACTGGCTTACGGTAGCCCACTTGGCATTGACCAGATCCTATGCCTTTTCCTTCATACCCTCCACCTTATTGAATGGGCTCCCTGAGGAGCAGAGTTGCCAGCTTCCAGAAAAAAAATCAATATTCACCCACCCAAGGTAATGCAAAAAATTTAGTCGATCTTCACCAAACAATCCAATAGGCAAAAGAGTTACTGCTCCTTTTGTGATCAAAACAGGGTGGAGACTCACACAGCAACCCCCCCCCCCCAGAATAAAGACAACTCTCTTGGTCTAAGGTGCTGTGGGACTCAAATGCTTGTGAGGGGGAGAAAAGAGGGTGCTTCCCCCCACCTCCATCCCTGGCTCCCATGGTCACACACATGCTTAAACACTGGACTCAAACACTTGCAAGGGGGAGAAAGGAGAGTGCCTCCACCACAATCCCTGGCTAGGGTTGCCAACCTCCAGGTGGCAGCTGGAGATCTCCAGCTATTATGCTTGCTCTCCATTCAACAGAGATCAGTTCTCCTGAAGGAAGCTCCCAAGCTCACACACATGCTCTGAATAAACACAGCTCTGTCTAAAAGGTGCTGCTGAGCTGGACTCAAACATCTGCAAGGGGGAGAAAGGAGGGCACCCCCATGCCCCCCCATCTCTGGCTCCAACATGCACACACGCACCCTAAGTAACCACAACTCTGTTGATCTAAAAGGTGCTGCTGAACACAAATGCTTGCGAGGGGGAGGAGAAAGTAGGGAGGGTGTGCATGGTCTGCCTCCCACCTCCAGCCCTGGCTCTGATGCTGCCAGGCCCTGCAGCACGTGCACAGAGTGAAACACACATACCCTGTGTGGAGAAATGCCATTTTGTGGATGTTTAAGTTGGTGGGGGCTGGATAGGAGGAGACCATCAAACCTGAGGTAGGCCTTGGCCTAGTCTCCTCCTCATTCCCCCCCCCCTTCCAACCAGCAGTCAGAGGGCAGCTCCCTAAAGAAGACAGGAAGTCCATCAAGGCTGTGAGGAGATCTGCCCCAGAATGCTGCAGGAGGGAGAGGAACTTCCTTGCCGGGAAGGGCTGTTTGATATAGTGGAGCTTTTGGGCGGGAAGCCAGTCTTGGAGAATTGAGGTCGGTCTGCCTGAAGTCTGGAGCCAGTCAGGCTGTCGGCTGGAGACTGCAGGAGGCAGAGGCCATGTTGGGAGTTGTGCTACTCTAACTTCCTCCAATGAAAACAAGTCATGAGTGCCTGCCCTGCAGACCATCTAGACAGGGTATGTGTAGTGAATGGAGAGATGGAGCGATTTATTATTCACCTTTATTTTGATCCTTCAGTTCACTGTTAATATGCCTGTATATAGTTGAGTGGTTTCAAAATAAATCCTTTTATTGTTAACATTGAGAAGTCCCTCTGTACCGCATAGTTCCCCCAGCCGCTTGGACACGCTAGGAGTGGGTTGGGGACTCCCTGAGGAGGAGAACAAGGGCAAAACGGCCAATTGCCAACTCTCCAGGGGAGCCCCGAAGATTGCCAGGAAGCCCCGTGGTGGCCCCGAAGATTGCCAGGAAGCACACGGGGTGGCCCAACTCGACTCCTGAGGCTTGCATGGTGGCCGATGGCAAAAGCAAGCAGCAGAAGATTCCAACACTACCACACGTCACCATCCAAGTGAGGTCTGCTGGGAGTGGGCGAGGTGCTCTGTAGGTGGCTGTCTGGCGGCTGCTGCTAATGAGGGGGTGGGGCTACTGACAGCGGAGCCAGACCACCAGTCCTGTGTCTGCTGGAGCGATGCAGCCCGGGCGGCAGGGGAAAGTATCTCTGCGCACCAGTGCACACTAGAGGGAACTGGGTGCCTCCAGCTGTGTGACACTCTAGTCCTCCACTCTATGGTTTCCATAGCCATAGAGACTTGGAGGACTGAGCATCACACTCCGGCCACCATTTTGTCCACTCCTTGCCAATTTTGAAAATGGGTGTGGGGATCAGAAATCTGGGGCTCCCCCACCTCCAGCAGGCGCTTGGCAAGCCTACTTGTTACTCCTTACTTCATTGTAGGACCACCCCATCCCCATAGCCAGATTTTTTTTTGTTAAGGGTGCCCTAAGAGGACAGTTTAGGACAGCAGAGCTGACACCATTACAGGGTTGTTATTGTTAGAGAAATATACAGGAGAGATATGGCTAGGTAACAGTTGACAGGTAAAAATGGGGGTGGGTGGAGCAGCACCTGGTGCAGTTTGGAAATAATAAAGAAAAGTCAGGATTTGTGTCTGGGAGTTGTATTCTCTCTGAAGCACTGTGCATTGCACAGGAATCAAAGCCTACCCCCAGAAGATCCAAGATGTTTAGCAAGCATTGCTGATGGAGCTGGGAGAGCCCCTCAAGGTTTTACTGACACTGCCTGGCTTCATTGGCTAGCTAGCAGCAGCAGCAGGACAATAACCTGCTGAGCAACCCCTTAACCCTTGGTGCCAATAGGCTATTCTCTTTGTGTCCCCTTCCTAAACACATACACACACATACACACCTTTGTAGGCAATCTGAAAGGAAATCAAAGATAGCAACTTCATCTTACACCTCCCGAAGCAGCTCAGGCATAACAACTGCACCAGCAGCAAGCCAAGCACCAGCTGAGATATGCTTCCCCTCCCCTCCCCTGCCAAGCCAAGCAGGTGCTTCATAGACGGGGGAGGCACAGCTGTTTGGGGAGGGTGCCGGACACTCATAGGGACCCCTGTGCATATGGGCCTGGACCACCCTAAATCCTTCAGTCCTTCTAAGACCATTTAAGTGAGCAGTGACTCAAAAAAGTTTATACCCTGCCACAAAGTTTGTTAGTCTTTAAGGTGCTACTGGACTCTTGCTCTTTTCTGCTGCTGAAGGCCCTGAGGCTGTCCTCCTCCAGTTTCCCCTCAGGTTGCTTTCACCAGCCCTGGATACCCACCTGCCAGGTGAGTGCAGGGGAGAGGCCACCAGCCCAGCTGTGGTTGCATCTTTCTGGCCCAGCCCCAGGACAGTTGGATCACACAGGGGAGAGGCTGCCTGCTCTACCTGTGTCTTGTTCCCAGGAAGGATAGACTGGATGGGGGGAAGGCCACTGGCCCTGCTGTCATTGTGGTCCCCTGACCCAGGCCCAGGACAGCTGGAGAGTTCAGGGGCAGACTTTGCCAGGCCCAGACATAGGTCTATTTAAATATCATTTAGTAAATTTGATCACCCTTGACTATAACTGCTTTTCAACTCAATTGTTCACAATTTGATTTAAAAACTGGATTTAAAACTATTGTTACCAAGTGGATTTGGTATGAGGGCTTGAATTTCCAAGCATTTTTCAACTGTGGCTGATCCTGGGAACTACCGCTTCCCAAGGACAGTATTAGGCACATGCTCATGGTACATCGATATGAATATACCAATATCACAAACCTGGAGATAAGTAATGGCAATCACAAGTCCGTCCATCCCCAAATGCTGAGAGACACTTTTTGTTACTGAACCAATTTTGAATTAAGTATATAATTAATTTTCTTATTTCCTATCTATTCTGAATGTATTTAAGGTAGGACACGTGTGCCAGTTTTCTTTCCTTGTCACTATTAATTGTCCCATGGATGCAAAGGTGAGCATCGTGGTTTATTTAATCAGTGGTTCTGTATTAGGGCAGCCATGAATCATCTCTGTGTGTCAGAAATGATGTGCAGCAATGTCCATCTGAGAAGATTAGTGAATCTGTATCAAGGTAGAAGCAGTTAGGGTAGAATGAAACTTGAAGCTAGGGCAAATAATTGGGTTCTTGTTCAATAAAGGTGCTTTGTTTGTGTGTTGTAATGAAAGATCTGTACTGGAATGGATATCTGGATCCAAATACCCTCTGGATTTTCTGATGGCTAAAGGGATAAGATTGAAAGAGATTTAATTTAGAGCTATTGAAAAACTTTAAAGAGATTAGAGGGATTCATAAATGTACTCTCTCTGTTATCAGGGTGCCTTTTGTTACCAGGTATTACCAAAAAGGGTGATGGGGGTGGTGAGAGAAAGGAACAAGGATTCCTGGCTCACTGCCATCACTTACTAGTATTCTGCTTCTCTGATGTGTGGGCAGGAAATGAAAAAAGAAATTTTGTTTCCTGCCTATATGCTTTGAACTGAATTTAGGAAGATAGCAGGGCAATTGCTTCCCATTTGAGTGACTTAACGCCAAGGACAGCAGTTCGGGCAAGCAGAATATTTTCTCACTCTCATTTTGATTGAAGAGTACTCCATCCAAGGTCACTTTGTTCCACTAGATCCCAGCGGTTTTTTTTTTTTTTTTTTTTTAATAGCTGTCCTTTCCCATGGCCCCTAATGCTGAAAGTCAATGCTTGTCTTACTTTATTAGGGTGCAGAAAGATTTGCTGATTGGAAATTGTGGTTTTGCCTATTAGTGTTAAACATGCTGCACAACAAATAGTAAACTCTTTTCTCCTCTTCTCACACTCCTACACACACACTAGAAAGTACTGAAACTGAGGCATAGCGTAGTGATTTCAGCTCATACTTTATTCATGCAAAGGAGAATTTGAGATGAAGTAGCCGGGTCAGAGGCCAGCTTATATCCCCATAGCAAACCACACCCAAACACACACCCACACCCGTGATTGGATTATTTACAATGCACCCAAGTCTCATAGGTCAATTCTTGGATCCTAGCTGTCCGATAGGTGCACACTAGGATCCGTTTGGACTATTGTCTCTGGAAGCAAAGCTTGGGCCCTTCGCATGGCCACGTGCAGAGCTGACCACGTGTGCGGTTTTTCTGGATACACAACACACACAAACTGTGATTGGCCTACCTTTCTAGTTTGTCAACTATTGTCAGACTCCAGAGTCTGGGGTGCATGTGCCCTCCAGCCTCCTTCTTTCTTTAGCACACCCCACACACATTTAGGCACAGGGGAGGAAGGGGTTTACAACACACTTATCCCTCGCTCTACAGCCCTTGGTCCACCCTTTGACTGCTTAGGTGTGACTAGGCCTGTCCTCCCAGACTGCCTTTGGGGTTGTGCCTAATAAAGGCCTTCCTGGAGGTGGAGCCACCCCAGGCTCTGCCAGTGCCCTCCAGTTATTGGTGGGGCCTGGCTCATTTTCAGTATCTGAGCCAATGGAACTCCCTCTGTGTTTGACTTCCACACCTGCTGCCTCTAACCTGAGACTTCAAAACAACCTCCTGCTGACCAGTGCTGCTCCCAGAGAATCACTGTTTTCTGACTGCCTCCAGGCCCCTCGTGTGGCTCCTGCTCCAGCCTATACTAGCTCCCTTGGCTTGTGATGGCTGTGTCACCCTGGCCCACTGTCTCTGGGTGTGCTGGTAAGGCCTCCTCCCTCCCCTCCCCTAAGGCTGCTCCTGGCAGGTGAGTCTGAGTTCACCCTGCCCACCTTCCCCAGCTGCTTACATTTCTGTATCAGCCCTCCACCACTGTTCCACCGGGCCAGATGGATGTGGGGAGTGGTTTTCCTGCCCTGCCAACATTGCTACAGCTGTCTGGCATTACCCTGGTGCTCATGGTGAGTGTGGCAGGGCTTCTACCAGCCAGCCTCAAGCTACAAATAAGTGCAGGGAGGGCTTTGCCATTCCTGGACAATTATCAACAAGCATAAAAAACCCTGTCCTTCTTCCTAACATTTTGATTGACAGTTGTATATTTTTACGACAACAAATTCAGATTGCATTGCCTATCATACAGCATTTAATCCATATGGATTTTCGTTGCAAAAACTGCATCGTTTTCAAAAACTACAATACATGATGAGCTGAAGTGTATGTAACATTTTGCTCTATTGGAACTAAAGCTGAAATCTAAAATCTCTTTCCATTCTGTTCTATTTCAATAACATTCTATTCCTTTCCCAATCTCCTCAGAATGCTGCACTACTAATGGTCACATACAGCTCACAATTCAAGCCAGTTAAATGCATTATTAGTAACCTACAACCCATGCTGCATAGTGACACTCCCCTCACACAGTCATTGGAGGGTGGGTTTTGACCGTTTCTTCCTTACAGACAGACTGCTAACTTAAAACAGCTTCTCACCTGCCATAATAAACTACTTAACAGTAACATGTACTCTGGTAACAAGGTCTGCAACAAACCACGATGCCAACTTTGCTCTCATATAGATCTTAGCAAAACTATTAGTGGACCCAGCAACATCAGCCATACCATCTCAGGTTCATATTCCTGCTCATCCTCTGTGATGTATGCCATCATGGGTCAGCAATGCCCTTCCATCCTCTACATTGGACAAACAGGCCAGTCCCTACAACAAAGAATAAATAGACATAAGTCTGACATTAAAAACCGCAACATTAAAAAAAACTGTGGGGGAATATTTTAACCTTCCAAGACATTCAGTTGCTGACCTAAGAGTAGCAGTTCTCTTACACAGGAAAGTCAAAGGGAGCTTAAAAAGAGAGGCTGCTGAATTGCAACTGATAATGAAGCTCATGACAATGCATCCTTCTGGACTGAATAAAGACCTAGTTTTCTTGTCTCATTACCAATGCTGATTTCTCCAATTTGGTGTACTGGTTAGGAGTGTGGACTCTAATTTGGAAGAACTGGATTTGATTCCCCACTCCTTCACATGCAGCTGCTGGTGTGACTTTGGGTCAGTTACAAGTTTTTTCAGAGCTGTTCTCTCATGAGCAGTCCTTGAAAGAGCTCTCTGCCCCACCTACCTCACAGGGTGTCTGTTGTGGGGAGAGGAAGGGGAAGGAGATTGTAAGATGCTCTGAGACTCCTTCGGGTAGTGAAGAGCAGGGTATAAATCCAATCTCTTCTTCTTCCATGACTACTACCCGTCTGCATATCACACCTAATCCAATTGCGCCTGCTATTGTCATTCACCTGCTATTGCCATTCAGTATCTGAAATCACTCTACTGTCCAATTGTAAGGACAGATGCACTCACATTCTAGTGGTATCTGAAGAAGCGAGCAGTGACTCATGATTGCTCCTATCTTGCCACAAATTTTGTTAGTCTTTAAGATGTTACTGGACTCTTGCTCTTTTCTACTACTACAGACAGACTAATATGGCTACCCGTCTTGATCTACTAAATTTTTAGTTAGACATCTGCCAACTTTTCTGTTTCTGTTTGATGACTGGTACCAGGTATTTGATCTGTGAAAGGGCTGATAAATGGCATGTGATGCTAGTTGACATCTGATGATATTTGATGGTCAGAGGGATTCAGTATGAGCCTTTCAGTGTCTGATAGCCTGTATTAATTGTGGCAAGAATATACAAAAATACATTCTCTTCATAATGAACAATTAACTATATGGGTTTTTATAATTTACAGCCTGAATTTCATTTAAAGGTTCTTTAATAGGTGGTATTAAGAATCTAGTTGGTAACTGATATCTGTTCTTGATTCTCAATATCATATGAGTGATGTGCCAAGGCCCAGGTAGCAGCCACTGCCAAGGCAGCCTTTTACCATCTCCAGCTGATCAGGCAGTTGATTCCCTTC
Source organism: Gekko japonicus (assembly GCF_001447785.1). Lineage (NCBI taxonomy): Eukaryota > Metazoa > Chordata > Lepidosauria > Squamata > Gekkonidae > Gekko > Gekko japonicus. Next base: position 453,592 of record NW_015160233.1, read on the forward strand.
CTCGAACATAATTATAAGGCAAAAGTGATCCAGGCTATGGTCACCTTGATGCTGGACTACTGTAATGCTCTCTACATGGGGCTGCCCTTGGCACAACTCCGGAAGCTGCAGCTGGTGCAAAATGTGGCGGCCAGGCTGCTGATGGATCTCCCAAATCGCTTGGCCCCCCCTTGGCCCGAAGAATGCCAGGCTGGTATCGACTAGGTCCAGGGCGTTTTCTGTAGCAGGTCCAACTTATTGGAGTGAGCTTCTGGATGAGATCAAGGCCCTGCGGGACCTCTCACAGTTCCGCAGGGCCATGAAAATGGAGCTCTTCTGTCAGGCATTCAGGTAAGGAGCTGCATGGTGCCCTGTGCTGAATGTACTGCCAGCCTGAGCCCGCCTAATTGTATGTTTATGAATGCACTTTACCATAGCTATATCGCCAGCAATATGTTAATGTTTTTAATAATTTTATCCTGTGTTTTATATTGATACTAGGAATAAGACCTGTTGTGGAAATAAATACAACGGAATCTAGAAAGAGGCTCTGGGAGAGTGCCCAGGTTTTGGGCACACAGTGTGAATTTGCTGTGGCAACTTCAGCAGGGTATAATGACAGAGTTGACCATTTTCTCCAGAGGAACTGATCTCTGCTACCTGAAGAGCAGTTGTAATTTTGAGTGATCTCCAGCCCTCACCTGGAGATTAGCAACAATTGTTACTCAGGACGAAATGGCTGGTTTGGAGGGTGGAGTCTATGGCATTCTACCTGCTTGAGGTCCAACCACTCCTCAAGCCCCACCCTCTCCAGGCTCCATCCCTCAAATCCTCAGGAATTGCCAACCTGGAGTAACCACCAAACGACCATTATCTGCCCCTCTGACTTCAGCTGACTTCTGCCCTCCCTCATGCAGAGCTGTTATAATTCTGAGTGGTCTCCAGCCCTCACCTGGAGATTGGCAACAATGGTTTCCCATGAGGGACTGGCTGGTTTGGAGGGTGGTGTCTATGGCATTGTACCTGTCTGAGACCCCACCCCTCTTCAAACCTCACCATCTCCAGGCTCCACCCCTCAAATCTCTAGGAATTTCGCAACCTGGAGTTGGCAACCCTATCTCCCTCCCAGGCAATTGTCAACCTACCGTAATCTGCCCCCTGACTTCAGCTTTCCATCTCCTCCCTCCTCCCTCCTGGAGATCAGTTGTAATTCTGATTGCCCTCCAGCCCCTACCTGGAGATTGGCAACAATGGTTCCCCATGAGGGACTGACTGGTTTGGAGGGTGGAGTCTATGGCAGTGTACCTGTCTGAGGTCCCACCCCTCCTTAAACCTCACCCTCTTCAGACTCCATCCCTCAAATCTCCCAGAATTTCCCATCTGAAGTTGGCAACCCTATCAGGACTGACCCCAATGAGTTTTCTCCCAAAGGCCAAAATAGGTGACAGGACCAAGCTTGGTTGCCTACCAACAGGCACTGAGGTGGAAGTAGGGTTGCCAGCTCTAAGGAGGGAAATACCTGGAGATTTGAGGGGTGGATCCTATGGAGGGCAGAATTGGGGGGGCGCGGAAGGACTTAGCTGGGTATAATGCCATAGGGTCTACCCTCCAAAGCAGCCATTTTCTCCAGGGGAACTGATCTCTGTCATCTGGAGACCAATTGTAACAGCGGGAAATCTCCAGGTCCCACCTGAAATCTCCAGGAATTTCCATACCTAAAGTTGGCAGCTTTATATTTCCATTCCTAAAGTTGGCAGCTTTATCTCCTCCCATCTCAGCAGCCTCTTCCTAGGCAAAATTCCATCTTTCTCAATAGCGGGAAGCAAAGCAGCTTACTTCATTCTCTTCAGCTTTGTGATCTGTACAGCAACCCTGTAAGGTAGGTTAGGCAGAAAGTCTGTGGCTGGTCCGAAATCACCCAGGCAGCTTCCATAGGGATGCTCCTGCTCAACAGGAGAAAGCAGTCAGGGTTAGTGATGCCATGCCAGTCAGGAGGCATGAAGTCACCCTGAGAGTGCTGGCAGGCCTAGGGTTGCCATTGCCAACAAAGACAAATTGATGCAAAGGAGGATGGAGAAGTCTCCATATCTCTGTTTTGCCTTAAATTGGTTTTGATGCCAGCAGAGTGAGAAAAGGCCAGAGGCTCTGGGTGGGTGCCCCATGGTAAATACACCAAACAGTTCCTAAAGATTTTCCAGAACACCACTCTGTTGATAAATCATTTTCTACACTCACCGTGTCCCCTGCCAGAACGCAACTCATTCCCAGCACTTTGAATTAGTACCAGAACTTTATTTGCCTTGAGGTATTCTGCTTGTGGTGTGATCTGTCTTTTTTGTGATGTGGCATGGTTGTGTTATTGGGTTTGTTTCTTTTGAAGGGGAAGCATTGTGAGTGAGGACATATTTTACCTCAGAATACACCAGGTTGCATAAGCAATAGACAGTTCCAACTGTCTTGCAGGGGAGGGAGTTTGAGGTGCGGAATGGAGTGAAGTCCAATAAGCTTCCCTATGCAAATGACCTTGAAATGCTGGCCCAATCAGAGAAGAGTGGCCTAGGCTGCAATGGGTGGGAGAGAACTCAGGCAACGCAGCTAGTGGATAGGGACAGCTTCTGAGTGACATATCAGGGAGACAGCTGATTTTGCCGGGCATAGAACTTTGCCACCCCAACTGGCTTTTATATTTATAGAGAGATAGGGAGATGTATGTTATTGTTTTCTACTGTTTCCTTGTGTAAGTCGCCCGAAGCCGGCCTCAGCGAGGAGGGCGGGGTAAAAGTCAATAATAAACAAACAAACAAACAAACATGAGAAAGCTAATTTTTGGCAACTATGATCTAGAATTATTTATTGTTACGTAAATGTAGCGAACTTGCAAGACCTTAGCTTTAGTATGAAGAGTCATGTGGTTCCTAGAAAACAATCATTCCAAATAATTGGCTTTCTCCCCCTCCCAATAATTGGAAGACTGACTTCCAAACTTTTGTGTGTGTTGTGAGCTAATGATAAGCACACAGCCCTTTGAAGTCTTAGGGAATGCTTTCCCAGGGTTCTTCCATTTAAGAACTGGACATACATCATGCAACCCTGTGATTGGATTCCCCTGTGGGGGTCCCCCCCCCATGTATCTGTATGATGGTGGGGGAAGTGTCTGGGAACAAAGAAGACTCAAATAAGTTAAAAAAAAACTAGGCCTCGGTCACACGGGCCAGATAACGTGGGGGGGAGGTGTGGCTCTTTGTGCCGGCACAATTAGACCCGCCAGAACGTGATCAGACACGACGGTGGCACACCGTGGTTTTGTCCATCAGCACATGCACGTCAAGGAGGACAGCTAGGGGGAAAGCCACGTGTCGGCGTGATCACATGGAATGATTCCGTTGGCAGCCCATGGCAAACAATTTGCTAGTACATTTGTTGAGATACTTTTAAACTGCGCAGCTTCAGCGGCACGCCACGGGTTGGCCACGGGTGTGCTACGCTTCTCAGATGTTGCGGTGTGATTGCACCCTGAAAATCCGCCCAGCATTCGTGGCTCTCCCATGGCAAATTCAGTGGGTGAACGGGACCTTAATTTAGTTAAGAGAGCAATGCCTAAACCAGGATCACATCCTTGCTTTAAGGAAGCCTACAACCAGCAGCAAGACAAGCGTGCAATTAGTCACACACGCAATTAGTCACACACTCAGTTAATGTTTCCTTCTGTGTAATAGCTGAAGCCCTGACCTGGAAAGCTTAAGCTAGCTCAGTTATGTCAGATCTTGGAAGCTAAGCAGGGTCAGCCTTGGTTAATAGTTGGATGGGAGACCCTCAAGGAAGTCCAGGGTTGCTACACAGAGGTAGGTGATGGCAAACCACCTCTGCGTGACTCTTGCATTGAAAACCTTATTGGGTCACCATAAGCCACCTGACATTTGACAGGAAAAAAAGATATTAATGTCTATGATATACACAAGGTTTGAGCACATTGATAGCTTGTCCATGTCAGCCATATTTGAAAAGGGCTTTTCAAATTCCCGTGCAACAAAGGACCAGATGAATGCACAAGTGAATGTGTTCAATTTATTCCATGTAACAGTGAGCCTAGGAGCCTGGGCTTAGAAAACTGATTTTTAAATTAGATCACCAACACTTTTGCATCACTATATTTAGCATTTCACTTAGCTTGCCACAAGGATATTTACAAAAGTCTTTCTAGTACATGTAGGAAATTCAGATAGCTATTTCTTGATTCACACTGTGATCAACTAGCTTCTGAAAAAAACGGATTTAAATTAGCCAGGCTTCCTCAGTAAAATAGGCTTGATGTTTAATTCAAAATTTCAGCCTGCCATTCTCAAAAGGATATGTACAGCTCTCGATTAGTACAAAAAGGGATTTGGTGTGTAGAAGTTGTCTAGCATTTCTATTATGGACTTTGCATCAGCCAGGATTTGCTGTTTTGAGCCTCTACTTTCACTGCTTCTTCTGACATTAATGCTGCTTTTTGCTGATTGAAGAAAGTTCAGCTAATAAGCCCTGTCTGTGAACATCTAATAAGTTCTATCTGCAGTGTGTAGCAAGCATAATTAATTGAAATCTGGCTGCAAGTCAAGAACTTGTGCAATTGTCCTTTTCTTTGATGGAATTTAGTATTGGAAATTGACATTTTTAATCCAGTTTCTCTGTTTCATGCTACATTTTGCTTTCCCTCTGTGTTGTTTTCCTCTACATGTGTATTTTAGCCAACAGAGCTGAAGGTACTCAGTGATAAAATTAATTGGCCACATTGATTAGGCACAAAATGTTATTTTTCTATTGAATTTTAGTCAAATCCTAAAAGGATTTCTGATGTAATTATTGGAAACAAAGTAAGTATTACAAAGTACAAATAAATACATCAGGGCAAAAGTAGCAGATTAAGCAGCCTCCACTGTCGCAATGCTTCTTTCCTCTGGTTCTTACCTTTCTTGCTGTCTTGTACATGTTGCAGAGAGATCCCAGTTTTCAGACTCTGGTCTTTTCTAACATCTTAATGCCTATTTATCAAGTCCAACTGACCTTGAGGTTCATCTCAGTGGTCAAATTAACAACTCAACGGCAAACAAAAACTCTCAGTAGCAGCCAAAACATTCTTAAAACTATTCATTTAATTGATTTAAAAAACCCTTTAAACTCACAGGATGTGTGCATAGCAGAAATCATCCCTCCTCAGAGCAGGCAGCAATAAAACATTTCAGTGCGGAGGTGAGCTAACAATTCATAAAAAGGAAGCTGCAACTTCTTACATGATAAGTCCTCATAGCAAGTTCTGTAGCCAAGTCACTATAGCACAGAAGTCAGTTGCATCTTCAGAGGCACCTTATCACATCAACGCCAAAGATACTCTAGTCCTTCCTGCAAAGTTAATCCCCATCTAACGTGAGCCAAAGGAAAGGAAAAGCTTCTTTCCCTTTCTGGGCTACTGCCACTCCCTTGAGATAACCGAGCCTTGCAGCTGCCAGCAATTACCACCACCAAACTACCTCCCCTCCCCCAAGGTTGGATCCTGCCAAAGTTATGACCCAGTCATCAGGGCTTAGCAAATTGTAGGCTCATTCAGCCCTCATCCCTTACACTATTATTCCCGGAGACTGAAAACTACAGGTGCAATCACTACACTCCTGTATAAAGGACTTCACATGCTGACCAATGTATATTGGAAGTTATGACTCTAAAAGGATGCCAAGCTTTTACTAACTTCTCAGTTTCTGATGTTGATCTCTTAGATCCTGCTCTTGGATATTGCTTCTGAGTTCTTGTTGGTCTTCTGACCAATTTTCAGGATATAAAATCTACTTATGATTACCCCTGAAATCTGGGGTTTTGTTCCCAGAGAATTACTGAAAGTTCAAATATTGAATTACTTCCTCCTACAGTAGTTTCAAGAGACTCCTAGGAAGTAAATTATGAATAACATAGACAATTACTAAGCTTCAAAACTAATAGGACCAGATATAGTTTCTGAAAAACAGAAGACCATGCAACTCTCTCAGGCATTAAATCAGCCTTGCCAGCTCCAGGGATTTCACAAAGTTTAAACTGAGTGTCCAGTGCAAAACAAATAATCATATCACAATTTGTCATATCCAAAGATACTTCTAACTTACAGACTAATTTAGGAGTTCATTCTCAGGCAAAATATCTGAGGATTTTGATAAGACTACTGAAATGTCTAAATGAGAAGACAGTAACTTGTAAATGCTTCATCATTCTCCATCTGTAACCCCTACTAATGTCAGGCTCTCTGTGAATTTTACAGCTCGCCTGCCATGGAGAATGCCCCCTCCCTCTCTTTGAAGTATCAGGAGCTTGACACCATAGTGGAGCCATATGTCCCAGAATTTTGCTTGTTTGTTATTCTGTTTTCTTGGTAGATCAAGGCTATGTGTCTGGGGGGAGGGGGGATAAGCAACTGTTAATTCTGGCGGGAGGGATACTCCAGAGGAATACGTGTTTAGTGGGGGGGTAGTTGGCTGTTAGTTCTGGCAGGTAAAATACTGTAGGATGATTGGACCCTGCTCTTTTACGGCTGCTGTTTGAAACCACTATATCTGTAACCTTCAGGCGATAATCTTTAGTTCTAACAAAGAGGTGTCCGAAATGGTATCTATCAACGATCTCAATAAAGTTAGTTTTCTTCAGACTAGCTGTTGTTGAGAATTGATTTAACCACTGCTTCTGACAACTAAGTACCATGCAGAAAGCTGTATAAAAAGCTGAAAGTACACAATCCAGCTGGATTAAAGAAATCACAGTCTCATTAAGTTTCCATTTGTAACAGCCAGTGGGCCAGTCCAGTAAGAATAGAAAATGCATACTATGTTATCAATTCTGCCAAAAGTGACAGTACCATGAGTTAGTAGGTACTCTGAGCTTGACTTCCCTGTTCCCTGACACTCTACCCCACTTTTGGTAAGGAAAATTTGTAAAATATGTTGTCTCTCTTGTGCAATTAGGAATACAATAAATGGCTATAGTACCTGTTCTCAGATGATGGTGGTCTTCCAGAGCTATTAAACCCACCAAGACCATCAAGCCAATCCCTCTGGTTCAGAATACAAAGTATTCTAGTTGTCTGCCCAGAATTCAAGACTGGTCTTCCTTAATCTCAAATCAAATCATATACAGCAATACAACTAGCCAGCCCAGTCGCATAGTGTCTGTATATTATGGGCAATGAAGTGGATAGATCATGCTCCCCGCTAATCCAAGTTACCACTCTTGGCTCCATTTTTGACCACACCCTATATTCAGACTTGCTGCTTCGACTTGTTTTGTTGTTCAGAGCAGTAGTCACCCGACAGTGTTATGATCAGGTTTTGTATCAAGTTATAGGAATTGGGTGATTAAAATATTGCCACGGCTCTTGGGAACTGAATTAGTTGAATGCTTTATATTTTATATTTGCTTAATACTACCTGACAGGTTGAATGTTACTCTTTTTATTGGTGAATTAACTGCTGCTCTAGTCTCTGTACTTTTGACAATCTTTTTGTGGTTTACCTTGTTCATATTCCAATAAACTATTTCAAAATCTTTTTTTAAAAATAGAATTTTTGCTCACAAGGCTCTGCAGCTTAGAGGGAGCATTGGTGTTTGGGTCTGGAGAGAGCTGGGAGAAGCAGAGGATGGTAGACAAAGCACCCCAGGCCTGACCACTGTAGTCACAACTGATGACAATGTCATCAGCCAGCAACAGGCGGCTTGAGGCCTTGGAGGCTGGGAGAAGGCCTTTGGGGGCCAAGCAGATGGCTGGCTAATCAAGCACTGCCCTGGTCGTGCCAGGGGCTGACCCATCTGGAACAAATGGGCCCCTGCTGAGCTGCTGGATGCATTTGGCCTATGGTTGCCAGGTCCTACCTGGCTGCTGGCAGGGGGGGCTCCCAATCCTCTTTGGGGCTCTTCTGGCAAACACACAAAGCACACAAAGAACATGGCCTGCATATCCCATTTGCCTCACCTTGGGAGATTTTGGAGGGAAGGCTTGTGAGGGACACACCCAGCTCAGGGGCTGTCAGAATGTTCTCACTTTCAAGTGACGAGGGACCACATGGTAGCTTACACCCATGTTGAATACTGCACCCTGCCATCCCTTGGTATCCCCCAGCAGTCAGGCTGGGAGCTTGGGAGTCCATCGACTGACAGGTGGGTTGGCCAGTTCCTGGATCCACTGTCTTATGCTGCTTCAAGGCTCTGATAGCTGTAGTCAATAAAGTGGTGACCATTTTATCTTCAACAATATGTCTGTTGTGTTTGCCTTACCCGTTTCCCGCCCCTTTTACTGATGGATACATAGCAAAATATTTTGTGGTTTAGTTTTTTAGGCAGACTCAGCTAGTCTTAAAGGTTCCACTGGACTCACACTTTGTTCAACTAGTCTTCATAAGACTTTTTCAATTTGATTTACTAAGAAGAGAGTGTTTGAAGAAGTTTCTCCAAAGCAAATGGTTGCAGGTTCCAAAGCTCCCTCTAAGCTGTGGAGTCTTGTGAGTAAAAATTCTACTTTGTGAGCTACTGGCAGTAATGTTGTGAGCGAGTGAAATGGCTACAGCATAAATTAGCTTGCTCTGGAGACATCCTTCCTGAGCTAAGACAAAAAAATGTGTGAGCCAGAGGCTAAAAAAACTGTGAGCTAGCTCACACTAACTCAGCTTAGAGGGAACACTGGTTGTGACCCTCTTTGATCATCGTGAAGGTGGTCCTCTGCTGTGGACTCTAGCACTACAGAGTTTCCAGAACACTGAAATACATTTTTGCTTGAGTGGAAGTATCTAACCCTGAAGGAGCATACTCCACAGCAGAAGTCTGCCTTTGCAACAGAAAAGGGGGCTACAAAAGCTGGAAGAAATCATAGGATCCAACCCAAAATATCTCACCTGCCTGAGCAAAGCAGTTCAGGAGGAAAAGACATATTAATGTCCAAGCAAGAGAGACATTATGTAGGGGGCCCTTATGTCTGTTTGTTTTGCAGTTTAATTTTATTTAAACACCACACTTGTTATTTCTTATACCAAAGTTACTTTTCACTTTGTTGGTGAAGCTTGTTTTAAATTTAATTTCCCCCCCCTTATGCAGTGACTCCGTGATTGAAACTTTTCATTTTGGAAGAAATCCTTAAAATTGTTCAAGGGAAATAGATACTTGCTCAGTGTGGTGCTGCTATACAATGAAGATTCCTGGCTTTACTTAATTTGTTCAGAAATTCAATCTTCTTTTATTTCATTTTTATTTCAATAAAATCACCCAGAGGAAAGCTACAGCAAGTTGACAAACACCTTTCTCTGAAACTGGTCTGGCTTCAGGGAACTATTACCTACAATCACATGGCACATTATATACTATATAATAACTATAACATGGAGGGTGGGAGAAAAATGCAATAAAATGGGTTCAGCACAGCTGGAATCTCACTAGTGCTCTCATTAAATTTCGGACATCAGTCACTCCATATCTGACTTTACAGCTTTGAAGGCCATATATTTGGTTTGTTGTCTGTATTAAGCGCAGATTGGTGACAAAAAGACTCAAGCATAAGGAACAAAGACTGTTTCAAATCTTTAATCCTCACCTACCTCTATGGATAACCAGTTTATCCATTCTCATTTCTGACTGAGGCTAGCAGTGCCTAACAAAACTGTTCACTTTTTTGGAATTTGCCCTGAAAAGGAAGTTTAACTAACTTTTCTAACTCCAAACGTGTAATGTCAGAATTGGTATTTGTGTTAGATTTCTATGAAAATATAGAGTTGGGAATAAAAGCCTTTTTGATGTCAAGAGGATGATGCAATTTGCAAGAATGGTTAGAATGTGTGACCAATAGTTACCATTTGGAGTTTACAGATAAAGCAAACAGCCCCCGTTATATCCCCTGATGGAGGACAGGCCTGGCAATGACCATCAGAGATTCTGTACCCACACAACTTGACCTGGCCTAGTGTTGGTGGCCACTTACAACTAGGCTAGGCCTGGTGGTGGGAGCTGAAGCAAAATATTAAAAATAATACTTTAATAATCTAAGTGACCCTGTCTCATGTACCACACAAGGTTTTCAGAAGTTTTCAGGCCTTGAATAGCCTGACTCTGAAAACTCTGACCCCCACCTTTTTCCTCTTAATTTGTAGTTTGGAACTTCCCCTTAAGGCCTCTTCCTCTGCAAAATGTGATCTGTTTAGCTAACTGTTGTTATCTGTGTCTCACTTATGTCTGTGGTTAAGATTCATAGATGCAAAGAATGAGCCTTTGTAACCGCAAGCGAAAGAGAATGCACATCCAAGATGTTTCCTTTCGATAAGGAAAGTGTTGCTATATAGTTAAAAACTTTCCACTTGCTTGATGCTTGTGACGTATGATTAAAACCTGCATATAACTTTTGTGACTGCAAAGCTTGGGGTCTGGCTTTTTCAATAACACCTTAGTGTGTTAGCTAGACCAGGTGCCTAATAAAAAGCTCTCCTCTTGAGAAAGAATCTGTGTGGTCTCATCTCTGGACAAAACTCTTCTCTCCCCATGCTACAGAGCCACCACACAACTGTACCCAGCCCAGCCAAACACCAGCAACAAATGCACAATTTGGGCATAATTTTCTCCAAGATAAGCTGACAGGAAGAGGGAAAGATGGAATGCTGAATGCAGGAGAACAGATAAAGGTATGTTGACTGGTGGGTGGGAAGAAGAGAAGAAACAGTAGAAGCGAAAAGGCTGCCAGGGTAGG
>NW_015160233.1:464315-468959 GCF_001447785.1 Gekko japonicus
GGAAAGAGATAATACTAGAAAACAGCATACAGAGGAAATGAGATGCCCATCATAAGTCCTTGCTAGTGCCTGCTTTTGTGATTATATTATGCTGGCATATTTTTCTGCATATGTTTTGATTGTGTGCAAGCTACCTCTAGTGGGAAAGAAATGACAGACAGACAGACAGACAGACAGACAGACAGATAGATAGATATAAAAAAGTGAATCCTAAAATCTGGAAGTGAAAAGGGGATCCAGAAAACCTTGAGAGTGTAGATTAGATTTGGAGAAATATTGTTCCCCTGTATTATCTTAAGCAATGTGCTATCATCAATATGCTTAAGCAGATACTACCATTGCCCCAAGGGAAGCAGTTGACGGTGGGACTACTTAAATTTGCAATGCAAGGGGGAAATGGAAATAAAGTGGAATTCTTTTTTCTTAATCCTTTATTCAGTTTCTAAAAGGTGAGACAAACTTCTGACCAGCAGGTTAAGATCTCAGAGGTGGTTATTGGCTCAGCCTTTGCTATTTGAAAATTACGTTGGCACAGTGGCCTAAAGCATGTTCTATCAGCTGCAACTGATTCACCAACTCTCCTTTTTAGACTCAGCTGATCTGGATGCACTGATCCATGCTTTTGTGACCTGGTGGTTGGATTACTGTAATGTACTCTCTATCGGGCTGCCCTTGAAGAAAACTCGTGGGCCTCAATGAAATTGCTGAGCAGTCAGGTTAAAACAGATAAAAGGAAGTACTTCTTCACCCAAAGAGTGATTAACACATGGAATTCACTGCCACAGGAGGTGGCGGCGGCTACAAGCATGGACGGCTTCAAGAGGGAATTAGATAAACATATGGAGCAGAGGTCCATCAGTGGCTATTAGTCACAAGGTATAGATAGGAACTCTCAGGCTGGGGCAAGTGATGCACTGTATTCTTGGTGCTTGGGGGGGGGCAACAGTGGGAGGGATTCTAATGTCCTAGCCCCACTGCTGGACTTCCTGATGGAACATGGTATTTTTGGCCACTGTGTGACAGAGTGCTGGACTGAATGGGCCATTGGCCTGATCCAACATTGGCTTCTCTTATGTTCTCTTATGTTCTCTTAGCTTGGAAACTACAGCTGGTCCAGAATGTGACAGCCTGGTTATTGTCAGAAGCTAGCTGATGGGCACATATCTTGCCCATCTTAAAAGAGCTGCATTGGCTGCCAGTTTTTTGTTTTTCTTAACCAAATTCAAATGATGGTTATGGCCTTTAATGACTTTCACAGCCCTAGGACATACTTATCTAAAGAATAATCTCCCCTGATATTACCAGTGCATCAACTATGTTCTTCAGGCTGCCTCATACTGAGTGTTCCCTTACTTAAGATGGTCCACCAGCCAGAGCCCATCCCTATTCCATGGTAGTTCACACGCTGTAGAATGGGTTCCGTGAGGAGCTGAGGGAAGCATCATCATTAGAAATTTTCAGGAGCTTCTGTAAGTCCATTTTATTCTTCAGAGCTTTTAATGGGGTATAAAATGCAGGCATATTGGTATCTGGGGTTTTATTGTATTGGTTTTAAATTGTAATGTTTTATCTTTGATATGTAAGATGCCCTCACCTACAAGAAAAGGCAGTATATAAATAGTTAAACACATGATAAAGCAATAAGCAATATTTCCAAGTAGAATTAAATGGGACAGAAGTTTTATTGTTTAAAACAAAACATGGCTGACATGCATAATAACACAAGTTGTATACCACTTGGGTTATTGATCCCTAATTGAAATATAGAACAACCAAAGTCTGCAATATTTGCTATTTTGATCCATTTGGGAGTCTTACATCATTGATACCAGAATACTAACTTACTTACATCACTGATACCAGAATACTAACAGAATCAAATGTTGCCAGTACTATACTGCCTTTGCTAAAGGAAAAAAAAAATGGTTCTTTGATAATTATGAATAGTACATATCCATTGTTATCTCTATTACTTTTTGATGATATCACTACTGAAGTGGGGGGAGAATATGGGTACTATGAGAGAGAGAGAGAGAGAGAGAGAGAGAGAGATTGGTTGTTGATCTACATCGGAGCCTAGCTGAACTGTAAAAAAAATTTTTTGTCAAGCTTCATCCTTTTTTTAGAAAATGCAGGTAAAAGAGTGAATGAAAGCAACTTTTATGAGTCATTGTTCAAACACATATGCCTGAAAAACTCTGAGTGACAGTGACCCAAATATAACATACCAAGTAGTTTGTGCATGTGAAAAAAAACATTGATTTTTATGGGAAAAAAAGATATCTTAACTCTTGTGGTTTTACTTTGCTGTATTGATTGCTGCTTATGCTTATCTCAGGGTCTGCACAATGTCTATCCTAAGCAGTTATCTGTTCAACCCTGGAGTCCACCATGTGCTTCCTTGAGCTGACCTCAGTTAACCCCTTCTACTTTGTCAAGCATCAAATGTTAGCAGTCAGTTCCTGCCCCCTCTTCTGCTGGCCTCCTGTGGGATTATGATTATATGACTTTTATGTCAGGGCTTTGTTATTTACAGAAAGCCTTCCTAACATACACTTGCAGTCCAGACACAAGAAGAATTCTGTCTGTATGGCAGCAGTTTTATCATACACAGCAGGCATGAAGATTTTTTTTAATTGTCTAAATCAGTACCATTTTTTTCGGGCATCCACTCATATCTTAAAAAGAAAATAGTAGCTAAATTCTGCGCTTAGTAAAGACCTTTTCATGTAGAAGAATTTGAACCAGCTCCCGTGGAAGTAGAAACTTATGGAATTCTGTGATACTTACTGGTTCTGTTAGTCACTACAGTTAACCAGACAGTCCTACTCCAGTCCTCTCAAACTATCGCTACTGCTACTAGTTACATATCCAGCTACTTGTTTTCTTTTACTAGAATTTATTTGTCTCTGTTGTCCAAAGAAACCAGGCACAGCCAAGAAGAATGAGTGGACAAGTGACCATTGAGCATCAGTGGTGCTAAGAAAGCTGTAATATAATATGACATCCCCTCCATCCACTTCCCTCCCTCAGAGGAAATATTTTTTAAAATTATTTTATTTATATCTTTGATACCTGCCCTCCCCTACATAACAAGGCTCAGGGTGGGTAACAACAATAAATTAGGTTAAAACCTTTGATAGACATTTAAAACAGCTCTAAAATGTACATAATGAATAATCAATAAGATGGCACATAAAGAGAGCACAAATAGTGCCTCATTTCCTAGCAGTAAGAGATGGGGAGAGAAAGATGGAAAGAAAAAGGAGGAACTCAGCCTAGCTAGAGATCATCACTGTCCTCAATCATAGATCTGGCAGAACATCTCCATCTTACAGGCCCTGTGGAATTGCATCAAATCCTGCAAGGCCCAGATATCACTCGCTAGAGAGTTCCACCAGGCTAGAGCTAGGGCCAAAAAGCCCTGGCTCTAGTTGAGGACAGCCAAAAACTCTTTGGGCTACAGATCACCGCCCTCAATTTACTTTTTTTAAAATCCTCCTAAGGGGATTTTTAATTGATTTTTTACAAACTACAAACTACAACCGAAAATATGGGAAGGGGAACTACATCTAAGGAGAAAGAAAAAAGACCCACTAATAACTAAAAACCCAATACATCATATTAACTCAATGTTACTTTAAAAAGCTAATAAAACAATGAACATAGTCGGTTATGCTAGGTTAATTATCTTTTAACTATTCATTTAACTGCTTAAAGAAACCCCCAGAGCATCCCAAAATTATTTCAGAGTTTTCAGGCACAGATCAGAGTCCTTCAACCACTATTTATTCTTCTCTTTTCTAATCCTCAATTTGTATGAACTTTTGGGGGCAGCCGCCCCCTTTTCAGAGGGCGAGTCCTCGTCCGAAGCCCCCGAGCCTAACTCAATGTCAGATTTGCTTTCTTCTTCTTCCTTCTCGTCCTCAGCTGGTTCACCGAGCTGTGTTCGCAGAAAATCACGTGCCTTAAGAACAGAGTAAATCTTTTCTTTTTATCGTGAAGTTTGAAAATGACGACTTCTGGGATTAACCATTTGTAACTGATGCCATTTGTTTATAAAAAAAGGATTAGTTCTTTATAATTCTTTCTCTTCTGTCTTATGTCAAATGGAATATCTTTTAAAATCCTGACGTTGCTGTCCCCAATTTTCAAGGGAGTTCCCGTAGTTGCTTTCAAAATAGAATCTTTCACATGTCTCTTCGAGAATCTGACTACTATTTCTCCAGGCAGATTATTTTTCTTCATATATGAGGAATAGGACCTATTATAAGGGACCTATTATAGGGGACCTATAGACCTATTATAGGACTAGGACCTATTATAGGGGAATAGGACCTATTATAGGGGAATAGGACCTAGGGACCTATAGACACATGGAATTCACTGCCACAGGAAGTGGTGGCGGCTACAAGCATGGACAGCTTCAAAGGGGAATTAGATAAGCACAAGAGGGGGACCCGCAAAACTTGCGAGGGGGGAGAAGAGCTCCGTCTCCTCCATCCCCCCTCAATCTCCCCAAGGCTGTGGCGGCGAGGCTGGTCCTCCACCCCCCACCCCGCCCGGCTCCGACCCGGCCGGGCTCCGCGGCGGCGGCGAGGCCGGTCCTCCCCCCGCCAGGCTGCCTGGCTCCGAGGCGGAGGC
>NW_015160233.1:468984-476743 GCF_001447785.1 Gekko japonicus
CGCCCGGCCGGCCGGCTGCCCGGCTCCGAGGAGGAGGCGGCGGCGGCGCGGCCAGCTACAGAGCGTCCCCTGTGCATGCTCTGTCTTCTTGGTGCTAGGGGGGGTCAACAGTGGGAGGGCTTCTAATGTCCTGGCCCCACTGGTGGACCTCCTGATGGTACTGGTATTTCTGGCCACTGTGTGACACAGAGTGTTGGACGGGATGTGCCTTTGGCCTGATCCAACATTGGTGTCTCTTATATTCTTATAGACCACATCCATCTCGCTGTAGAGGTATTCTGCTGTCAAATCTGTCATTGGGGCTATTGCTTCACTCAGCCGTTGCTTCAGATGTTCTCCTTTAATTTCCAGGACCGCTTGAAACTGTAGGACCAAATTGGCTTTCTCCATTTGCAGCAGCAAAAGTTGTGACTCTTCCATAGCTTGCTTCATTTCCAGCTTTTGCACCTTTCTCTTAACCTTTTTAGTATTGGCGTCCATTTCCTTCACCTTCTCCCCCATTTGCTCCATTGCTTTTAAAGATTGAGTGAATTGTAGCTGCTGTGAAGCCAAACTCTGGCCAATTGTTGACAGTTGTTGCTTGATATTAGTCATCTCATCCAGCAGAGGGCGCAAGGAATCTGCCAACATTTTTGAAAGCTCAGTGGTCTCTTCCATTCAAGGACTGCCCACTAGTTTCGCTTTCAAAAGTTTTTCTTTCTCCAGTTTCTTCTCCGCGATCTTTTTGGATTTGTTTACTTATCAAAAAGTTGCTAAAGTCTCTGATATTCGCCCAAACGCTTGTCTGTGCTTTGGTAAGTCTCTTAAAACAGATTCAAATGCTTATTTTTCCACTCTCCCCTCTTTATTCCGTGTTTTCGTTTATGCGTTTGGGAGGGGCCGCTAGTTGCTTTTTAAGGGGGGCAGCTTTCTTTTTAAATCTTCATGCTCACTTCAACCCGACTCACAGATCGTTGTTGGCCAATCGGCCTCGCTCGGCATCGTTTCCCCCCCCCCGCCTGATCTCCAACGCTTGTCCCGGTCAGCAACACTTGTACCATACAATCACTCAGTGGCAGGACCTTTGGGGCAGAGGAGCACCTAATTTCTCCGGTATTGCGCTGTTGAAGCGGTCGCCCCTCAAAAGCCCCCTGGCTAGGAACCTTTCACCAAGGCTCTGGGGGGGTCAGGACCTGTTGCACCCCCTCCTACACACTGGTGTGCACTTTGCATTCCCGTGGTGTTTGGGAGATGCGTCTGCCTGCGTGTCCCAAATAGACCAGAAGTCCGCCACCTCCCTCTATTTTTCTTTTTCCCTTATTGACTGAGCCACCCTAGTAATGTGTTTTCTTCTTTGCTGAAGAACTCTGGCTATCCCATTCTTTCACAGTATGATATTTAGGCTGATGGCTCAGCCCAAAAACTTGAGGGAAGGATTGGGATCCCCCTTTACCTGAAACAACTTAAATGGCACTCAAGACGTTTTGAAATTCAAAAATAACAAAGTATTTTAACATAGAGGGGAAAGGTCAGGTGAAATCAGGGATTGACATTTCTGAGGTAGAACCAGTACATCCACAGACTTTAGTTCTTATTTTTTAGGCTAATGAAAGTTTCATAAGCTTTTCACAGTGATTTAAATCTTTATATTGAGAGGCTTTTGTTCCAGTGTTTTCCCTAACACTCTAGTACACTTCCTTTGAGTATTCTCTGATAATCTTTTGGTTTCCAGAAGGCTGATACACTCAAAAAAAAAATGCTTTTTCTCTTGAAACAGCAGTACTTGTCTTGATTTTTTAAACTGACTCTTAAGGCAGTTTCTAACCACACCAGACCAGGGATCTCTTCACTCTTCAGAGCTAACTCTCTGTTTGACTGGGTAGGGAAATTCTTCTCTCACTAGAAGGACTATCCTCTTTCTTTGGCCTGAATGGGAGTCTTCATCTACTTCCCAAACTTCCTTGGCAACTTTCCCCCAGTTCTCCTGTCTATGATAAACTGCTCAGTCAGTGCTGAATTCCAAAACTGTCAGTACTCGACTCTTCTCAGCTAGGGCTGAAATGAGACTGAATTATCTTCAGCATTCAGTTCAGACGTCTTTCTCTGTTCAACTGAAGCTAAACAATTAGATCTTTTTGAGCAGCCTGTCACTCAAGGCTCTCTGTTTCTGTGAAGAATTAACCCTTCATAGTCCTTTAGCTGTTTGTACACCACTTCTAAGCTTTTAAAAAGTGCAGTCTATCACATGTCTCACACTTTGAATTCATTGCTTCAGGGGAGGTTCTCACTAGCCTCTCCTGTGCAATGGCTGAAGTATGTGGGTGCATTTTACCTTTTTGTTTAGTTTAATACCAAAGTTAAATATCTTATACGAACATATATACAACATTCAAAACACATCAACAACCTCCACCCTTAGTTTGCTCTGGAGAGTTACAATTACATTCTCCTTCCCTTTTATGTGCAATATGTCAAAGTTGTAATCCTGTAACTGAACACTCCATCTTATCAGTTTACTGTTTGTACTCTTCACCTGGTTTAACCAGCATAATGGTAAATGGTCAGTGCACTAAAGTAGATTTCCTTCCCCACAAGTATGGCTTTAACTTACATATGGCCCACATTATTGCCAACCATTCCTTCTCGATCACAGAAAGGTGTTGCTTGATCTTGGTAGATGATTTGTACTAGTACTTTTTTTAGTCTAGTTGCTAATATATTTGCTAATATCTTGTAGCCTGCATTCAACAGCGATATGGGTCTATAGTTCCTAATTTCCTTTTCATCCAAGTTTGGTTTATGAATTAATGTAATTAAGGCTTGTTTCCATGATTCTGGTAACTTTTCTGTATTTATTATGTTTTGCATTAATTCTTTTAATGGTAGTATTAATTGGTCATCAAATTTCTGATAAATTTTGAATGGGAGTCCATCTGGTCTGGGAGATTTCTTCTTTTTTAGCTTTTTGATTGACTCTATAATTTTGCAGATCGAGATTGGCTCATTTAGTATTACTTTCTGTTTTTCATCAAAATTTTTGTGTTCAATTTTTGAATATATTCTTTTATTAGTTGATTATTCTGGGTATTCTGTTGATATAATTTTAAAATAAATTTTCAGTAATATTGTTCAATTCCTATATATTCAGTTTTTCTTCTCCCTTTTCATTCCTTAAGGTTTTAATTGTCCTTTTCCCTCTTTCTTTTATTAATGTATAAGCTAAATATCTTGTTGGTTTGTTTGCATTTTCAAAATAATATTGTTTTGTATATTCTATATTTTTTGCTATTTCTTGGGTCAATGATAGATTGATCTTATGTTGTAATATTTTTAATTTGATCTTTATTTTTTCAGAATTGATTTTCTTATCTTATTTTCTTCTTTTTTCATTTGTTTTCCCAAGTTCTCATATTGTTTTCTTTTTTCTTTTTCTTTTTTCCAGCTCTCTTGGTTGATAAACCACCCTCTTATGAATGCTTTGAATGTCTCCCATACTATTTCTATTGATGTTTCTGGTTGTATATTTCTTTTGAAAAATTCTTGAATCTGTATTTTAGTTTCCTTAACAAAGTTTTCATCCCTTAAAAGGTTTCTATTCATTGTCCATCTGGTCTTTTTCTGCACTTTCTGAAGTGTTACCATTAGTGGTCTGTGGTCTGCAAACGTGTTAGGTAAAATTTCGACCTCTGTTAATTAATTCACAATGGATGTTGAGATCCATGCCATGTCTATTTGAGACCATGAATTATGTCTCGCTGAGTAATGAGTGTAGTTTTTTGTATCGATGTTTCTTATTCTCCATGCATCTATTATGTTCTATTCCTCCACTAGCTGAAGGAAAGTTTTAGGAAAAGGATTTCCTGATTTTTTATTCTTTGTCTGGTTTTTCCTATCTATTTTTGTATCAAAGACTGCATTGTAATCTCCTATTATACACACATCATCAAATTTATTCGTCTTAGCCATGCCCCGCTCCGTGTCTCCCTCGCACTCCTCCTTTGTACACTTCTCTTTGCCAGATCACATTCAGCTCCACCATCTTCACGTCTCTCTCACTCTCCTCTTTCACACACTCCTTGCTGTCTCTCCGCCCAGGCCACGCCCTATTTCAGTTGCTCTTCATCACCTTCACTCTCCTCTTCCGCAGACCCCAAACATGTAAAACAACTCCCCAGTCTCCAAGCAGAGATGGCTCATAAGTAGAAAAGGAAAAAGAAATAAAAAGGTATATTGAGTTAGATTGTGCTCAGTTCTAATATTTTCTACTACTTTACGACTCCATTCAGTTGCCCTTATTAACTGCTTTCTCCTTGTGTTTATTTTGTGTCTGTTGACGGCCACCTTAAAGGGGAATCACCCCTTTCTTTATTATTTTGCCAGGGAAAACTAAGGAGTTTACCTCATTTAAAGGTCCAGTATTATATTATTTCTACCCTCCAAGAAATGATAAGAAATTAAGGTTACTTAGTTTCGTTGGTTGGTTGTTGTTTTTTTTTTTTTAACTGTCCGGTTTTTTACTCCTTCAGTCCCTCAGGGTTCGGCTGGTGCTCGGCGTCTTGACGGGCATCCGTTGATGCCTTCCGCTTGGAATCAGTCCCAGAAAGAGCCAAGAGATTAGCCTCTCCCTCTCGCTTTCAGGGACGAGCTTCTTGCTCAGGCTCTCCCTACAAGAGAGCACCTAGTTGGGGTGGTGGAGTACCCCTTAGAAGGCAAAAGGAAATAGCCTCAGTGAGCGGCAATGTGCTGCTCGTGCCTGCTGTCGATGAGTCCGGAACCAGAACTCCCCTCAGCTTGTGCTTTCTCCAAGGCTTAGTCTCTTGGCTTGAAAACTCTCTCTCCAGCTTTGGTGTCATACCAGGTCTTCTCTTCCTGCTGGGATCATTGCAGCCACTCTCAGTTCTTGCAGGTGCTCCTGTAGCTCCTGGATAGGTGACTACATCTCAGCTTTTAATGTTATCTTGTTCCATCCAGGCTTCTGGACCTCTTGCCTGATGCCCAAACAGCAGCTCAAATGTACTAAAACCAGAACCAAAACAGAAGATGCTGAAGTCACTGATCCCAGTTGTTAGGATGTCTCAAAGTGTGGGTCTTCAGCATGTGGTTCAAGGTGCTCTCAGTCAGGGCTGAATTACAAAACTGTCCATACACAACTCTTCTCAGCTAGGACTGAAATCCGACTGAATTCTCCTCAGCATCCAGTTCAGAGGTCTTTCTCTGCTCAGCTGATGCTAACCAATCAGATCTCTTGGAACAGCCTGTCACTCAAAGCTCTCTGTTTCTTTGAAAAATTTACCACAGTCCGTCAGCTGTTTGTACAGCACTTCTAAGCTTTTAAAAATGCAGCCAGTCACACAGGATCTATAGGTTATTGTAGCAAATTGACAGAACTGTTTTCTATTACAGCCAGGGCACGGCAGTGGCTTTTTTACACATGGGGTGGGAAGCAGTTCAGAAGCTACTGTTTGAACTTGCCAGGACACTGGTGGACAATCTGTAGTGGGTTAAATGCTGGCATAATATAGAAGAATATGGAACAAAGCACTACTTTTAAAGGAAATGTTAACCTGTTTGGAATTTATAACATGAATTCACATATTTATATGAAACTAGGAATAAGGCCCATTGTGGAAATAAGTACAACGAACTCTAGAAAGAGGATCTGGGAGAGTCCCCCAGCCTTGGGCACTAAGTGTCAATTTGCTGTGGTGACCTCAGCAGGGTATAATGACACAGAGTCCACCATTTTATCCAGGGGAACTCATCTCTGCCATTTGCAGAACAGTTGTAATTCTGAGTGATCTCCAGCCCTCGCCTGGAGATTGGCAACAATGGTTCCCTAATGAATACTGTGCCTGATCCAATGGGAGTCAATATGGCATACACACGTCAAAATATCACCCTGCCAGGCAATTCAAGAATCTGCTTTTAAAGTGCTCCACAGGTGGTATTTAACTCCTGCAAAACTTATAAAAAATTACCCTCAATTTTCGCCTCTTTGCTGGAAGCAATGTGGTAAGAAGGCCACATTTTTTCACACCAGGTGGCAGTGCCCAGCTATTCTTCAGTTTTGGTCCCAAATTTCAGAACAAATTAAAACGATCACTGGACATTCTTTACCTCTGGATCCAGCTCTGTTCCTGCTCCACCTTTGGCCGAAAGATAGTCCAAATGCAATGAAAAAGAAACTGATTAATTTGCTGACAGTAGCAGCCAAAATAGTCATTGCGCAAACCTGGAAATCTTCAACTCCCCCTACAATCCAAAAGTGGCAGCACAAGGTGTGGGATTTTTTCTTATTAGAGAAAATTCATATGATCACCAGTAAAGACTGCGACACCAATGAGTTAGCCAGCCCTCTGGATATTTGGTTCCCTGTCTTAGACACTCTAGACTATAGTAAAATGGACTTAAGAAGTGCCAATGTAGTTAAATTTAATCTCCTGACATATGGCTAATCTTACCTAGTAATGTGAAAGTCAAAGGTGTTTTTAGTAATATGATGCCTAATAGATGCTGCTAAGTATAAGCCTAGATGTTCAAGCTTACATAAGAAAATTCCAGTGCACAGAGGTTGTTAGTTGATGAGTAAGATGCTATGTTGATGTTTTAAAACCTACCCTTTTATTCCCTCTTGTAACCTACTTGTAGCCAGTTTGGTGTAGTGGTTAAGTGCGCAGACTATTATCTGGGAGAACTGTGTTTGATTCCCCACTCCTCCACTTGCACCTGGCTGGATGACCTTGGGCAAGCCGTAGTTCTGAGAAGAGCTGTTCTTGAAAAAGAGCAGTTTCTGTCAAGAGCTCTCTCAGCCCCACCTATCTCACAGGGTGTCTGTTGTGGGGAGGGGAAGGGAAAGGAGTTTGTTAGCCGCTATGAGACTCCTTTGGGTAGTGAAGGGCGGGGTATAAATCCAATCTCCTCCTCCTACTATTACTACTACTGAAATTATATTCTTTGGCTTACTTTAAAAAAAAGCTAATGAATACTGTGCAGTGAACAATTCATTTCACAATAGGAATAGCCCCAATGAGTTCCCCACAAAGGCCTGGAAAGGGTTTCCTTCCTTTGTCTTTTTACTGACAGAACCAAGCTTGGTTGCCTACCAACAGCCACTGAAAGAAAACTTAGTCCCACAGAGGAGCCAAGCAGGAGAAATGGGAGGTTGAGGTATAAATCTGATAATAAATGAATGAATGAATGAATGAATGAATGAATGAATGAATGAAGTGTCTTTGTCGGAAGAGACAGCTGTTTGCCAGTAATTCTGACAGGAAACAGTGGCTGAGGTGGGAGTCTGGTGTGGAGAGTGAAGACAGTAGCTGTGCTCACTGGAGCAAAGCAACCGTCTTCTGAGGAATGTTTTGGCAGGCGCCGCCTCTGTGGGCAGGACTCAGGGAACACAGCCAGTGGATAGGGACAGCTTCTGAGTGACACATAGCCTTGTTTGGGTTGGTTTTGGTACTTTTGCTATTATTGTCCAATGAGGATTTTTTTCTTCCAATTTTTTTCTCCTCCTTTCAAATGCTATGAAAATTAGGTCATTTCATTCTGTGGGCAGGACTCAGGGAACACAGCCAGTGGATAGGGACAGCTTCTGAGTGACACATAGCCTTGTTTGGGTTGGTTTTGGTACTTTTGCTATTATTGTCCAATGAGGATTTTTTTCTTCCAATTTTTTTCTCCTCCTTTCAAATGCTATGAAAATTAGGTCATTTCATTCATATATATATATATATATATATATATATATATATATATATATATATATATATATATATAT
>NW_015160233.1:477200-510680 GCF_001447785.1 Gekko japonicus
GCAACAATAGCTGGGTTGGAGGGTGGAGTCTATGCCACTGTAACCTGTTTGAGGTCCCCCTCTCCGGGCTCCACTCCTCAAATCTCCAGGGATTTCCATACCTAAAGCTGGCAACTTTATCTCCTCCCCTCTCAGTAGCCTCTTAGTTTGCCTTAAATTGGTTTTGATGCCAGCAAAGTGAGAAAATGCCAGAGGCTCTGGGTGGGTGCCCCATCGTAAATGCACCAAACAATTCCTAAAGATTTTCCAAAACACTACTCTGTCGATAAATTGCAGCACTTTGAATTACCACCAGAGCTTTAAGAGCTCTCCAGCTGTCACCTGGAGACTGGCAACAGCTTGTTTGGAGGGTGGGGAGTATGGCATTGTATCTGTCTGAGGTACCCCTCTTCCTCCTCCTCCTCCTCAGACCCCACCCTCAGCAGGCTTCATCTCTAAAATATCCTGGAATTTTCCAACCTGGAGTTGGCAACCCTATGTCCCCCCCCCAGCCTCTGCCTAGAGAAAGGGCAGTCTTTCCCTGCAGTGGGAACCAAAGCAGCTGTCATCATTCTCCTCTCCCCCTATGAGGTATGTTAAGGTTGAAAGTGTGTGAATGGTCCATAATCCCCCAGGCAGCTTTTAAAACATGATCCTGGGACCTACACACCACCAGACATTCCAACTGCCTTGCGGGGGGGGGGAGTATGAGGTGTGGAATGGAGTGAAGTCCAATCAGCTTCCATATGCAAAAGACCTTGAAGGTTCCACATGCAACTGACATTCCAACTGCCTTGCGGGGAGGGGGGTGAGTTTGAGGTGTGGAATGCAGTGAAGTCCAATCAGCTTCCATATGCAAAAGACCTTGAAACGCTGGGCAGGGTGGTGTGGGTGGGACCGGGCTTCGGCTTCTTATTGGTTGGCAGATATGGTAAGTGGCAGTCCCACCGGCCTAACGCTAAAGGGGCCAAATTTAGAACGTTGCGATATAGAACGTTGCTATTCAATTATAATAAGGGAGATATATATATATGACATTTTTAAAAATCTAGCTTCCTAAAGGGGAACAAATTTCTTCTGCAGCGTAAACTTTACATGAAATGATGCTATCTGTGAGTGTTAATCAAGTGTCGGGTATGCCGAAAGAGAGGCTATTATGAAGTTTTGCTTTGATGGAAAGTGTGATCCATTTTATCTTCAAGCTATGTCTATGAATAATATATTGTCCCATGTGCATATAGCAGAGATCGACATAGTGATTTATCTGTTAGGTCACAATGCGCCAGAAACTTGAAATGTATTCTAAAGGCCAACTACTCCATAATGTTCAGATCATGTATTTTAGTTTTTGTTCAACAAGATTGGTACAATATCTGTGAAGACAGTATTACCTACAATATGATGGCATTTTACATTATTGTTTTCTTCTATTCCTAATTACCAATACATTTAGGGCCCCCCCCAAAGTTCTTCACAATTTTTAAAAAGATATCAAATTCTCAGGCTCCAATGCAAGCAGGTCCTTTTTGTACCAAAGTAGTTCATCACATTAGCACTGTGAGGTATCACTTTCTTTGTACCTTGGTAATACATCACAGACTGTTTATGAAGTCTTCTCAAGTTCTGTGAAAAAACTTGTTGACTATTATAGCTGAGCCCTTTCAGTGAATTGTATTCAGAAAGCCCACTGCGACATGGAATTTTATAGAATGACCTCTAGTTGGGGAGCCAGGTGGCTCACTAGGGAGGACAGTCGTCTGCCCCTAGCCTTCCAGCTCCCACTGCTGTTTGCTGTAGTAGTGGGAGTACAACTGGGGTGGGGGACTGGCATTGTGTGACACCAATTTTTGCAGTCCCTGACCCCTAGCATTCCCAGGGTTGCCAGCCAAGGGTTGCAAGTTTCAACCCTAACTTCAGCTTATATTCTTATTGTATTATCACACTGATTGGTAATGTTTGAATTGGAGAGATCACATGACAAAGGACATATGGGGTATTATTTCCTTTATGAGTATATCTGGCATGGGAAACACTGGCAGTAACTCAAGAGATGGAGGATATGACCATAGAGAAGTTGTGAATTTAAAATTTTGGTAACATAAGAATTGGATTTCAGCATCCAAATACTAAGCTATTTGTTTGCTTCATACAAGGTATGACAACCCCTTAAGTCTTTGCCTCCCCTCCAGGGCTTTGAACCAATCCTTGTGATTTTGGCCTCATGCAAATCCAGACATTTGTTAGCCAATCAGCACCCATGGAACTCCATTAGAAAGGAGGGGGCAAACAAGTATTATAAAAAGGAAGGTATAAAACTCTCCTCAGGCAGGGATTGGAAACTTTGCATCAGAGCATCAGCTTAGGCAGGCTTTTGTTTGGCTTTTGGGTAGGATTGAGGTTCAGTGAAAACTCATAAACTGAGGTAAACTGTCTGAAGAAAGAGGAACCAAATCTCCCCTCAGTATTTATCTACATTATATATGACTCAGTTACAAAGTATTCTCTCTGACTGGGAAAATTTGTAATCTCTGAGAAATTAATAAATTGAAAATTTCACACAAGATATTACCTATTAAATACTTTATTTTCTGTTAAATAAAAAAACCTTGTTTATCTCCATTTGTGTTGTGGCAGTCCAGTCAAAATCCATACAGAAAATATAACAGCATAAATAAATAATATAACAGCATAAATAAATAATAAAGCATTGCAGTAGGGTCCAAGTATGAAACCTATGGAGGTATACAGCTTAAACACTACCAACCCTTTTAAGCTCATGTCACCCATTTACCTGACTGCAGGTAGTTAGGGATATAAAAGAGAGAAGAGGCTAATATGTAGGATTGTACATTTCAGAGAAAAGGGCCTATAAACTTGCATAAACAACTGAAGCATTAGAGTATGGTATAAAAATAAACATAATAAATCTTTAGGAAAGCATTCTGCAGTCTCAAAGTTACATTCGCCCGCTCAGCTGCCACTCTCGTGGACTCCCAATCCCCTGGCTACATTGCCTCACTGCGTTGGCTTGGCCCTCCCCACAGAGCTGACAGCCAGAGTCTCACTCTCAGTCTGGAGAGAGCCGGCGAAGGGAATGGATGCTCCGCCGAGGGAGCAGCAACCTCGCCATTTTTCACTCGCTATGACACAAAAGCAAAACAGTGTTATAGCAACCCCACTGGAATGCCTGGAGTGTTGTGTTATAGTGCTATAGCACTCTAAAGCGAACG
The DNA here is from genome assembly GCF_001447785.1 of Gekko japonicus. Taxonomy (NCBI): domain Eukaryota; kingdom Metazoa; phylum Chordata; class Lepidosauria; order Squamata; family Gekkonidae; genus Gekko; species Gekko japonicus. Next base: position 480,410 of record NW_015160233.1, read on the forward strand.
TTAAAAAAAAAGCCGGAGATCGCCCGTGCGGGCGAAAAACATCAAGAAAAAGCAATGCAGTCTGAAATGGCAAACCACTTCAGATCCAGCTGTTTACCGGTAGGGGAAAGCCATGTGAAGGTTGACTGTGCAAAGAACAACAGGACACAAAGAGCTCTGCAGAAATCTGTCTCCTACCTGGAGAAGCAGGCTTTATTAGATTCCCTTCACTCCTTCCCCCTCCCCTATACATCGAACGTTACCAGTCACCCCACTATGAGCTATTATATTCAGGAATGTGTTGTGAAGACAGCCTTACTGTCTTATCTCCTCCCAACTCTCTGCCAAGTTACTTCTCACGATGAGCTCAGCAATCTTGTGCATTCTGCACTCTGGTTCCCAATTTCCCTGCAGGAGTAGTGAACTCCGGGCTTGCCACACAGAGAACACTGTCCCTACAGCCATGTGTGAAATGGCAGCCCTATACTGGTTTACTCCACGATGGATCAAAAACAGCTTCAAACTGGCTTAAAAAGGGTAATGTGAAATTCTTTATAATCATGAAACAGTATGTATCAGAATTCAGCTCTCTGAACAGCCTTGCCTACTGCCTGTGGGAGATGTGCATCAAGTGCAATATCACCCCCCAATGCATTCATGTCATGGGGAAGGACAATATACATGCAGGTGCCCTCAGTCACCTGTTGTTTGGATAGACTATTCTCCACTCTCTTTTCAATTGGTGCACTTACCTTTTCTAGACTTGCTAATCTGTAGTCATCAATGTAATGCACAGAGACCACAAATAAATAAAAATGGGTTTCTTGCCTGTAACTGTAGTACTTTACATGGTTATCTGTGCATTCACACAACCTGCCCACCTTCTCCACAACGGGTTCCTTGAACTTGTGACAGAGTCCTCTTACATTTTTGGAAGAAACAAAGTAGGAAGGTGCTAGTTATCCCCTCTAAGCACTTGCAATTAAAATCTGCATTGGGAGGGGGAGGTACTCCTAAAAAGTATCTCTAGAAGTGTCTGAACTGAAGCTCTGCACAGTTGCACAGTCCATAAGAGTGCACAGATGAGCACTCAGTCAGCAACAATTACAGGTAAGCAACCTGCTTTAATATCAATTAAGAAATGTTAAAATTGTTATATAAAAGCTATCTGAGTGATGCAGAATTCATAATGACTGTAGAAAAGTGTACACACACACACACACACACACACAATCAATCAATAGGAACCTTTATCACATATAATACCACTTGATTATTAATCACTGATACTAGCATGGAGCCATGCCATGAACTTATTCTAGATCTGTTCCTCATACATTCAGTTGCAATCCAAACAGTATTAGGGTTTAATCAGCATCTACCTAATTAGGGACATGGGCTGTTTTGGAGCCAGTCTGTTGTATGTTTAGATGATGCCTTCAGTGTGAACCATGGCTTTCCCCAGCAAAGCCATCCACAATGATAAATAACACTGAATGTGGGAAACCAGTGTTTGGAAGTAGTAACACTACAGCAAGTTTAAACAAAATGCCCCTTAGCGAGACTAAATTTTCTCATGTCAGCAAATATTACTGTTAATGACTGGTATAATAAACCAGAGACAGAATCTTTTAAAAGCATCTCCTTGTTAGTTCACCATAAATACAGGAATAGATTTTCAGAAAACATTGAGTTTATACCAAGGGATTTCCAAGGAAATATAGGACTAGCATGGTTAAGAAATACAGAAATGACCTTCCATCAAATGTGCACTTGCTACAGAAAAATGATGTCACCATGCTGTGCTCTATAGTGCCAGTGTTTTCTGAGCTATTTATACATAGCAAAGTGTAAAATCAATAAAGGAAGTTGATTGTTTTGTAATATCGTTCCATTTCCTCAGCAAGGCATAATAACTTGTTCTGACTTCTACACTATGCAGTGCATTGCTGCTGTTATGAAGGGGGGGAAAGATGTGGAACACTTTAACTGTATAATTGAAAAGAATGGTCATAGGATAAGGAAATTACTGTTTATGGCAGAAATGGACAAAATAACGAGAAAATTAAACAATTTGGAAGCAGAAGACTTTTTTGCGGATTGGGAAGATTTTAAAGAGTATATGGAGAAGAATTGGGATGTAAGAGATGGACTATTTAGCTTTTGACAACTATTGAATTTACTTAGATAAAATTGTATGAATAACAATAGACAATTAAGTTACCTGGGGGCACTGTGAATTTAAGAGGGAAAAAGATAAGAAAATTAAGATTGTACAGAAGGTGGGAGCACTGTGGGAAGCCGAATAAGGGGGGAAAGGGAGGAGGGTATATGGTAGATTTTTTTGTGAAACTATGAAGTATATTGGACTATATAAATCATATCTCAATAAAAGGTTTTTACAAAACAAACAAACAAAAAGAATGGTCATTGATAAAAGTCATTAGTTTTACAAAGTGTATACTATAGTCATAAAAAAGGAAAGCAACCCTATTTCACAGTTTCTAAAAATTACACTTTTAAATACTAAACATCAAGATTTTGGTCCTGTTTTACTATTGCAGAGATAATGCAGACCATTTGATTGCCAGGCATAATGCAAATTATGCATCAAATAGCCACTTGATTATCATCCATTTATAACAGATTTTTTAAGACTTTGATTTCAATATAATTGCTCATTGTATGCAACACTACAGTAGAGCTCTACTGAATGAAGGTAAATCACAATTTTGCAAATAGTAATCTGTATTATATGGAGCTGCGGTGGCTCAAGTGGTTAGGGTTAGGGTTAAGACGCCGAGCTACAGGCTGCGGAAGGTCGATAGTTCAGCAGTTCGAGACCTGAGTGTGCCGCATGACGGAGTGAGCTCCCGTCTCTAGTTCCAGCTCCTGCCAACCTAGCCGTCCGAAAGCAAGAAATTGGGGTTTAGTCATGCCGGCCACATGACCACGGAAACGTCTTCGGACAGCGCTGGCGCTTCGGCTTTGAAACGGAGATGAGCACCGCAACCCTAGAGTCGGACTCGACTGGCTTTCGAGCAAGGGAACCTTTACCTTTACCTAATCTGTATTATAAAGAAGCAAGAGTGTTGGGGGGAGGAGTAACATAAAATTGAGGCTAGTTTACCCTTACAAGAGGAACTGACAAAAATTCTTGCTGGGCCTTGAAATTACCAGGTACTCTCATATTGACCACTAGCCTGATACCCGTGCTTCGCTACGGTATTAAAGTTCTGTAAATCCAGTTATAATACTCATGATGTGAAGTTTGAAATGTGACATTTGTTGTAGGAATTCTACTGGAGAAGATTGTAGTGTAAAAAATGAAGTGAGACATACGTACTTTTTTTCCCCTCTACTGAAGGACCTCTCTGTAGACCACATTGGTGGTTGTGCCCGCAGGTGCTAGGATCACCAGGCGGCTTGATGAGCTCACTCTAGAGCAGGCAACGTTTAAGAAGCAGTCGTCTGTTAAGTCAATTCCTGCCACCTTCCACGAAAGTGATGGCCTCTCTACTTGTGTTCCTGGATTGTTTTGCTCATATGGAGACTGTATTGTTCTGAGCACCTCAGGGTGATCTCGCTGGTATTTGCCCCCTGAGCCCTTTCGTGGGGAGGGTGGGGTAGAAATTTAAATAAATAAATAAATAAATCTAATGTGGTAGTATTAGAGTTGTCATCAGATTCCCTCTCACTGTCCTCAGTAGGTCTTTTTAAACCCTTCAAGGTGGATACCAGGAGATCTAGGCAGTCTTTCAGGGCATCTTGATCACATGCTGGCAGAGTCGCAAAGGACATGAATAGGTGAGATTCAATATCCTCTTCCGGCCAGTTGGTGTCCTGAATCTTTTGATCATTCTGGCTATCCCCCTGCAATGGGTGCCTTTTGTCGCAGCTATTTGTAAGATTGATGGTCTTCATGTCCATTGCCTTTAATGGAGAGGGTAAATTTAAGGGAGTTGGGTGATCTAATATTGCTAAAGCATTTGTTGAATTCACTACCGTCTCGGGGCTAGTTTTTATTGGCCTTCTCACATCCTGTTGGTTTTGATTTTGGGATTATCCTCCAAATTATATAGTTTTTAAAATGTCTTTGTAGTTTGATCACTAGCTCATCATATCTGGTAGCATTGGCAATAAATATGATGGGATTTTATCTGTTTAGAAATGGAGTAGAAAATGTTTATAGCATCCTGGACCTTCCAATCTTTCCACTTGGGCAAGATCAATACGTCCAGGGGCTGACCTAAGGAGCCAAATGACCTTTTGCCTTCCATTTGGACCTCCAATCTATATAACTTTCCCTCATTGGCAGGACATTAACAACAATGCTTTTTGAGTCATAGGTCAAAGAAAAATAGTTTTCCTTTTTCTTATAAACCAGCTTGTTTTCTAAATCTGTGGGCTTTGTTGAGGTATTTATAGTCCCTACCTTCTTGTCACTGTCAGGTTTGATGGCTTCATGAGCATACTTTGTGCTTTTAGTTGCACAATCTCTGCCCATCTCCAACAATGATAGAATTCTTTCTAGTTGAGTGAAAATTGTTTGCAGGGATTGTGCAACCAGAGTTGTAGGGCATGCTAGCAACTCCAGTTCCTCAGAGCACTTGGCTGTTTGTATAATACTTGGGTGGGATGATAAATTGCAATTCTGGGCTTCCTTGGAAGTAGTCTGGATTGAAGAACAGTCTAGCTCCACCACCACCCCCTCCTCCTCCTCCTCCTCCTCCTCCTCTAGGCATTCAAATCTGTTTGATAATTTTATTGGGGCATAAAAGTCTTCTAATCTAGACTGCTTAGGACAAAAGGGTAAGCTCTTTTCTTCCACCCCATTTGGTGCTAATTATATTTGGCTTGCTGTTACATTGTTTGTGTTATTCAAATTGCTTGGACTTTCTTATCAGAGCTCCCTTTCACTCAGCTCTGTCACAATAATGCCAGCAGATAAGCTGCTTGATAGAACTCTGGACTGAAAAGCATGGCAGAAATGTTTAAAAGAAACAAATACCTTGGAAAATATAGATTCTATGAGCTTCTGTGCTCCAGAAGTCATATTAGAATACAATACCTGGATATTCTGCTGCCCAGGATACTATTTTACCCTACTAGATTTTAATTGCTTTATTGTTACATTATTGTATATTTTAATTATGAGCCTTCAAATGAGATTTTTTTAGCTGAGAGTGTGGGGTAGGAAAAGTCTTCAATAGTCATGCAGTATCCTGGTGTGATGTGGTCCATGGGGTCGCGAAGAGTCAGATTCGACTGTGTGACTGAACAACAACAACAACAAACTGGGATTGCTGTTGCCCTTTTTGTTTGGCTTGACCATTTGTCATAACCACTTAAGTAACAGAAAAGGAAAGAAAGTAGTATGTGCTAATAATGGAACTGGCATTAGAGAATGAAGGGGCAGGGGAAGGGAGATTCCTGATGGAGATTGGGGAAAGGGTTGTATGCAGAAGTCATTTTTTTCCAGTGACAACATTAGGATTACAACAATAAACGTTCTTCATTGTACTGAATTTACAATGAGCAAATTTAATAGTTAAGTAGACAAATTTGCATCAACTAATGTAATGAGCCCAAGTAAGCTGAATAATCACTTGTTTTTTACTTGTCTGTGAATATTATTTATTATTACTATTGTCTATTTATATATTGATACATAAATACGGCTGGCAAATATGACATCTTATAGAATTTAATGGGCAAGGATAGATCCCTATCCCCCAATGAATTTACACTTTAAAATATATAATAATGCAACAAAGAAAAGTGGGACACGCAAGGAGAAATCAACGTGGGTGAATGTAGTGATTTAAATTTAGTTATAGTTAAGAATTAGGGTTAAGAGACTAAGCCAAAGGAAAGTGCAAAGGTGTGTTTTGAGGAGGGATTTGAAGAGAGGAGGAACTGTACACATGTTAAAGGAGGGAGCTCCAAGCATAAGTGGCATAATGGAGAACAGGTTGAGTCATTTAAGGGAGCAGGAGACCTTAAGGCAGCTAGTAGTAATTTGAAAGTAGGTAATGGGCAGGGGTATTATTCAAAACAAAGGCCATGAAGAGCTTTAAATTAAAGGGCAAAAAGTAGATGTTGGGAACAGGAAGCTGCTAAGCACAGAAAGAAACAGAGGAAGGATGTCATATAGTTTGAGTACTGTGAGTGAGAGATGTTTGATTTTGGCAATGGAGATTTTAAAAAATCTAAATTGTGAAATGAAGGCCAGAGAGAAAGGTTGCAGCTATCAAGACAGAACATGACAAGAGCATGAATCAGTGTTTCAGTCAAAGTGATTGAGATTTTTTTGATTTTTTTGCAGGGTTCTACAGGCAAAAGTGTTAGCACCTAGTTACTCTTTGCATATTCAAAGGCTGAGTTCAGACTGGCATTTTGCCCCAATATAGGCGTGTGTGAGGAACGCTTCACAAGCGGATTAAAACTGCCGTTCACACAGGCACATCTGTCTGGTGTTCCCCACCTGTACTCAACCCGTGTCGTAGCGCTTCACTCCCGGGTTTGAAAGATACCTGGTGAAAGTGGTAGCAAACCCTGGAGAGCCCGTTTATCCCACTTCATTCCGCTTCCCGGAAGTGTGAACGCTAACCGCTAAAAGCTGGGAACAACCCGCGTTAATAATGCGCGCCGGCTGTTTACGCTGACTGACCTCCTAGCCTCACTCTGGCACCAGGAAGGTGCAGGTGATTGCCTTGAAGAGGGGGTAGTGATGTCGCTGGATGTGCCATTGGCCCACAGTGGCTGGATCCTGCCCTATTTGCCGCCACACCTAGGCGCCTGCCACGAGGAACACACTGTTTGTGTTCCCAATAGTTTAGGACAGATCTATGGACTGGTATTCCCAGATAAAGCTCAACAGTTTGAAGCATTTAATTACCTGCTCACCCCTAATTATCTGCACACCACAACCACATATGCTTTGAAATGAAAAGGTTCAGCTCTTGTGGCCCATGTTCTTAATGCTCTTGAACTGTCTCCCATCTGAAGTATTGTTTTAATTTATCCCGTACAATTTGGGTTTGCAAAATATGACATAGCCTTCTCTATGCTAGAAAATCTGAAATAGTTGATTTGGTAGATGAATTTTAGAAAAAAGAGCTCACTATGGAAGTGGGGAAAGGCTTGGGGGATTTGAGTTAGGATCAGGATTATTTATTTTATTTAGAACATTTTATGCTGCTTTTCCACCTGTCAAGTTCAGCCTTAACTTTCGTTTACTTAAGTTCTGTTTTCTTCCCCTTCACTTGTCATGTTGAATTCCGGGGGGGGGGGGGGTTGGAAAAGCATATGGGAGGAGAAGCCATAATTATTCCTGAAGTTGTGCCCCAAGTGTTATTTCTCATGGGACTGACCTTGGTGAATCTTTGTGCCATGCCTAGGTTAGATAGGGCACTACATATCTGTCCATGTTGCCATAGAAATGCTGGGGGTAGGTGTGACATGGGTGAATGTGGAATGTTATGCTTTTACCCATAACCTGTAAGTTCCCATGGTTTTCTTCAGTCCTAACAAGAGTTCTTGAACCTACAGCAAGCATATCTCTAATAAATATTTCACTGCCAATAGTGTGTGTGGAGAGTGACTTAGCTGAGGACCTGACACCACCCAAATTAGGGTCTCCAAGGCAACAATAAAAAAAATTAAAGCATACATATTTAAACAATTAAAAAACAATGAAACAAAATATCTAACCACAAACATATAAACAGGAAGGAGGGACATACTGAATACTGTGTTTGTGTGTGTTTATGTCACTGTGTATGACTGATGAATTAAGAAAGACACTGTGTAGTAGTGAAGTATGAAAAGGAAAGACCCGGGGATCAATTAGGGGTGTTAATTAGTCTGTGTTTATTTTAGGAACTCAGATGATGGTCCGTTCCTAAACCACAGGAGGCTGTCATGGGGCTGTACCAGAGCGCCTGGAATATTGGGTAGCTAATTTGAGACAGACATGAGGCCCACTCGGTCTGACAGTAATCACCGCAATAATCATTACCTGAGCATTAGAGGTACTAGGAAATTGCTAGATGATCCTGGGGGAAATATATGTTTCTTATAAAAGACTTAACAGTCTTTTAACAGTGCAATTGTATGCTAAGCTACAGCCTTCTAAAGTCATTCATTTTAACGGACTTTGAAGAGTGAAATTCTGCTTAATATTGCACTGCAAGCATCCATATTGGTATCATTTGCAGCCCATATCAGAAATACTACCTTCTTCTGGTAAAAGAAAGAAAGAAGAAGCAGTTATTTAAATAATTATCTGTGTGATGAAATATAAAAAAGTAAGAATCTTTTAATGTAGGCTAAGATCTTAGAGTTAGAATTAAAATTAATCTGTTGAAACTGTTATTCCAACTATTAATATCAATAAACAAATGTTATTATTCACCAATTATAAAAATCAGTTCCCTTTTTTAGAGCCAAGTATAATAACAATGAGTAAATTATTCAAATTCTTTATCTCATAATGTTTTTTCAAGTATTTTGGATTTTCAGATACATCTTTAGAAATTCATAGTATTAATTTGAGTTGTCAATCAAAATCTAAAGTGCCTTAAAACATAGCTGCTTGGAAACATATATCTGTCCTTACAAAGGACTCATGGATCCCTTTTCAATCCCCAGAGGTCTCTGGACCTCAGGAATCAACTGCTTGCCTTAAAATTCTGTTTTTATATGCCTTAAAATTCTGTTTTTATTATTGATGATGCTCTTGAGGTTCTCTTTAAACAGTTAAATTAATGGATAAAAAGATTAATAATTTAGCATAACCGACTATGTTCAAAGTAATACTAGCAATTTAAGATTAATACTTATATAAGCTGCGGTGGCTCAAGTGGTTAAGACGCTGAACTGCAGGCTGTGGAAGGTCAGTAGTTCAGCAGTTCGAGACCCGAGTTGCCGCATGATGGAGTGAGCTCCCATCTCTAGTTCCAGCTCCTGCCAACCTAGCAGTTCGAAAGCAAGAAATTGCAAGTAGATAAATAGGTACCACTTTGGTGGGAAGGTAACAGCGTTCCGTGCGCCTTGGTGTTTAGTCATGCAGGCCACATGACCACGGAAACGTCTTCGGACAGCGCTGGCTCTTCGGTTTTGAAACGGAGATGAGCACCGCAACCCTAGAGTCGGACTCCACTGGCTTTCGAGCAAGGGAACCTTTACCTTAAGCTGTTGTTATGATCTCCTATTCTTGGGGGTTTAGTTATTAGTGGTTTTCTTTCCTTTCTCCTTAGATGTAGTCCCCCCTTCCTATTTTTTCGTTGTGGTTTGTAGTTTATTAAAAAATGCAATTAAAAATCCCCTCAAAAAAAAAAAAAGAAATCAACTGCTGGTGGGGGAATGTAGCAAAATGTAGAATACAACTCTGTCACTTGAGAAAGCATCATAGGGGTTCAAACACACAACCAAGCAGTACAAGTCACAGCTCAACCTGATTACCCTGACTACCTTCAGTCTACTTTCCTCATTGGTATTTTCACCCAAATTTATAAACTCAGGTTAAGTCTATCACCTAATTCATTCAACTAATTGGTGGGGAAGGGGATGATGACTTAAATTCGCACAACGTATGGTATTCTCAGTAAGCCATCAGAGTATCCTGTATGAAACACCAAGCCATGACAAGCCTTTTGAGAAAGCTGCTTTGGAGGAAGACAAATAGCAAGGCTGTGATAATATCCATATAAACCACTTTGCATTATGACCATAAGCTGTATATTATTTAGTTACATGTGAAACTCATTTTTAATTTGCATGTCAGCTAGAAGACTCTTTGATGGTTTGAAGACTAATAGAATCACATGGAGAAGTGTCAAACATGGCAGATGGCACATTTATCACTTCAGAAATGTTTACTCATATGCACAGAATAGGCATGTGAACTTGAGGAGGTACATATACTTGATGTATAAAGTACAGTGTTTAGGATATCTGTCCTGTTCTGGCAAGTTGGCAGCAAGTTTGACGATCACAGTTAAACAGGTAGGTGAGAAATAAGTAGGTCAAGATCCAAGTGTTAAGGCAGAAGCTTGAGACTAGACTGCTACAAGAGGCAGCTCGTAGAAAGATTAAGCTCTCTAGAATGCCGCACAAGCTCATTAAAAGGAGATGTTGAACCAGCAAATGTCGGGACTCAACTGCAGGATTATACAGGGAATTGAGCAGTGGCATAGCGTGGGTTGTCAGTGCCCAGGGCAAGGGAAGTATTGCACCCCCTAACCTGTGGACCATAAGCACTCCCTGAGTCCGTTCCACCAGTCCAGTATTGAACCCCTTACCCCCCAAGCACATGTAATGTATTTTAAGAAAATACTGTAATTAAAGTAAAATTAATTTAATTCACTGAGGTAATATGAACCGCACTCATCTAGATATATAAAAGAATGCCCCCTCACCATACAATCAACGCCCAGGCCAGACCTAGGGACACCAAATTCGGGGAGAGTGCTCCTACCATGGCGTAGGTGCTTGCTAAGAAGGGATTTTTAGAAATTTGACCCCCTAAGTGGGTCAAAAGGGGTAAAATGTGCTCCCCCCATTGATTCCTATGTAGCTCCCAAGCTGCTGCCACCTTGAACCCCCTTCCCACTCTCTGATCGGTCAGCTGCAGAGCTCAGTATTCTGAGGTTTTAAAAAAACAGTTACAGGGGACTGCAGACAGCTAATGGCAGCTGAGGAAATCAGGAGTGGCCAACAACCACCTGTGAGGTGCAGTAATGCTGCTGACCCAGCCTCTCTGATAGCTTCCAACACTCTTCCCCCACCTCCTACAGCTAACAGGCGGTGCACTGTCAGGTGCAGCCCCACCTCCACTGTGGCTTCTAATACTCCTCCCCCTCCTACACTGGACAGGCAGCTGCCTGCCAGGTGTAGGAGAGGAGGTGGGATGGCTTCCAACACACTCCCCCACCTCCTACACCTAACAGGCAGTTGTCTGTCAGATGCACCCCACCTCCACAGTGGCTTCTAATACTCCTCCCCCTCCTACACTGGACAGGAAGCTTCCTGACAGGTGTAGGAGAGGAGGTGGGGTGACTTCCAACACACTCCCCCACCTCCTACACCTAACAGGCAGTTGTCTGACAGGTGCAGCTCCACCTCCACAGTGGCTTCTAATACTCTTCACCCTCCCCCTCCTACACTGGACAGGCAGCTTCCTGTCAGGTGTAGGAGAGGAGGTGGGATGGCTTCCAACACACTCCCCCCCACCTGTCTATCAGGTGCAACAGCGGTTGCAGGGTGCTTAAAACCACGAGGGAGCCTGTCCTAGCAGTAACACCTTAGTGATCCTGCCAGCCCTGCCTCCACAGTGGCTTCTAATAATCCTCCCCCATCCCTGTCCTCACTGGACAGGCAGCTGGCTGTCAGGTGTAGGAGAGGAGTTGGGATGCTTACAGCTGCCGGGGAGGTTTGCTCAGCAGGATTGCCTTAGCACGGCTGGTGGCCCAGCCTCCCCGATGCCTTTAAATACAATCCCCTCCAACACCAGAGAGGCCGGTGTCTGGGAGGTGTAGGACCAGGGCCAGGGTATGAATGTTTATGGGGAGATAGTAAAGGTCATTTCTAGGAGCCATTTCAATGGGTGCCTCCCTCATGAACCTGAAGAAATGTCCACCACATCACCACTCCCTCACACCAACTCCCCCTCACACCTCTCACCTCTTACTGCCCCCAAGAAAGCTCCTGGCAAATGTCGAGCCAGATACATCATCAATATTATAACTGGATTCATGGAACTTAAATACCATAGCAAAGCACGGGTAGCAGGATAGTGCTCTAATAATCTAGGATTTAGCTTTCTCCGTGCATTAAATCCCCTTGGTTTTCCAAAAGAACTTCTGAAAAAAGCATGCAAGGAAAGCAATATGCAGCACAGTTTACAGGAGATAACACCAACCATGTCCTTAACATAGTCTCACCATTGTCCAAATTCATGTAGAACCAGCCCTTGGAAAATGACCTGCCATCACTGTCTTTTGGAAACAATGCAGGTCTACTGTCCCTGTCTTTGACAAGTTCAGTTTTCAAAATTCATCCACAGTTTCAGGCCACTAGCCAATATCAGTGAAAACGTTTAAGTCAATACTCTCTGGCTGAGCAGAAGTAGAAGCATCCTCAGGCAAAGCTATCTCTGCTTCTAAAGCAACAACAGGAATGTCCACATACTTGTGAGGCTCCTGTGCTGCTGGTGGTGAGCTTGGTGTACTTTCAGCAGTGTTCACAAGAAGAAGAAGAAGAGATTGGATTTACACCTCGCCCTTCACTTGGAGTCTCAGAGCGGCTTACAAACTCCTTTCCCTTCCCCTCCCCACAACAGACACCCTGTGAGGTGGGTGGGTCTGAGAGAACTCTGACACAAACTGCTCTTTCAGGAACAGCTGTGCCAGAGCTTGTGACTGACCCAAGGTCACATCAGCAGGTGCAAGTGGAGGAGTGGGGAATCAAACCCAGTTCTTCCAGATTAGAGTCCGCACACTTAACCACTACACCAAACTGGCTGTCAACCTTTCAAGGCTTCCAGCTAGCTTAGCTTGTTGCTCCTGCTCTATCTTTCTCCTCTTCCTGCCTTGTGTACCTGATTCTTTTTTGTTTGGCATTGTCCAGCCTAGGCCTAGAGGCCTAGGGGGCTTGAAGGAGCCTGCAGTAACTGTAAGGCCTACATCTTCCAGGTTCCCTAGGATCCCTCTAATTGGCCAGCCAGCAGTTTTAGAGGGAAAACTGGCCTGATGGAGGACAGAAAAGTGGGATCTGGGAGAAAAGCATGTATGGCTTTACCCAGAAGGATAGGTGTTCTTTTCTCAGGGAGCAGAGCCAAGAAAAGCTGCTGTGAACAGAAAAGTTCCCTCACTCAGAAGGGGTGAATTAGTGAAGGAAAGCACCCAAAGAAACGAGCTGATTTCGCAGTAGAGCTTCCTCGCTGTTGCGCCGCCGTTTGCCCCGGTTCTATTGGTCAATTTCACACCCGAAGCCGTGGGGCTGATTTTGACCCACAGGTTTGCCCGATTTCCCTCGCAGTTTCGTGATCCGTTTTTTGAGGATCAACGAAACTGTGGACGAAATCAGGCGAAGCTGCGGGTCAAAATCAACCCCGCGACTTCGGGTGTGAAATTGACCAATAGAACCAGGGCAAATGGCAGCGCAACAGCGAGGCAACTCGAGTGCGAAATCGGTCAGGGACTGTATGGCTAGTCATGTTAGTGTTTTGTTTTCCCTTTACCTCCTTTACTGTTCTTATTGTTACTTGCACCATTTTTCCACCAGTTGTTATATCACTTTTAAAATAAAACCATTTAATATTTGTAGAGGTGAATAATATGCCATTTTGAGTAGAAAGTCTTCTATATACATATGCATTTTAAGGATTACCTTAGGTGTGAGGTGTAGGGTTGCCAAGTCGACTTACCTTGAAAGCGGGGGGATTCTGGGCCCTGTCGGGAGTCTCTCTGTGTGTGCGCGAATTGCAAACACGCCACGACGATGTCACCGGAAGTGACGTCATCACGTCGCCCTCATTGGGGGCGAGGCACCGTGACTCGAGGGAAAACAATAGAGTTTTCCCTCGATTCACAGAGCGCCCCCCCCACAATGTGGCCAGCGTGATGATGTCACCGGGTGACATCATCACACTGGGGACACCATCCGGCAGGGGGTGGAGTTCCCCCCGGGACCTGATCTGCCAGCAGCGGGTAACGGGCCTCCTGGGCAGGAATTTACCAGCCCCCAGTGGGGGCTTGGCAAGCCTAGTGAGGTGGATTTTAAAAATTACACAACTATCACACATCACGGAAATGAGGTGGTTGGGGGAGGAGGAGCGAGGCTATCTAGGTGCCCGTTGCAACTCAGTGTGAAATTACAAAATTTTATTATGATTTTTATGCAAGTTATGAATATTACAGTACCAGTATCTTCAAATGGGAAATCATGCTATTAATAGGCATTATGTATGTAATTCACTGATAAGGATTACATGAGGACAATATGGCTGTTATTAGCAAGAAAAATACTGTAAAATGTTTCGTGGCAACATTTATTTGCTCCATCATGTTGAAAAACTGTGTAGAATGTTTGAACATTGGGAGATTTTCTGTGTGAGGGGGAGGGCACACTATTTTTTATTTATTATTACTACTTCTTTCTTTTGAAATTTTGCACCCCTAAGAATTTGCACCTGGGGCGACTGCCACTAGAACTGAAAGGCCCTCTCTTTCTTTCAGCCTGATCCAACAAAGAGCTGTAGAGTTGCCTCTTCCTCCTGATACAGACTAGAGTGTAGGAGGCCCTGAACTGCCAAGTGTGCACTCCTCCACCTGATCTAGGTTTTGGCTCTGGACCTCTGCCTGCTTCAGTCCTAGGGGAGACTCTGGAGGTGCAGGAGGTGGACAGGTCAACTCAGGTGCTTCCTCATTCTGTTGGAACAGGAGCCTGCTGTTGGAGAGGAGGCATGGGATCTTCCCCAGGAACGTCTAGAATGCCTTGGGCATTCTTATGGGAAACCATAAGAAGCTCCTCTTCGGGGAAAATGTCTCAGGAGTCTTCAGCCATGTCCAGGTGGGGCTATGGCAAGCCTTGACATTATGCCCTTTCTCAAGACCCCCCCCCCCCGGTTGGACTGAGCCAGGCTTTCAAGGATAATGCTGTTGAAACTAGTGGAATTGGATAGGCCATGTGTATTCCATGACCACTTCCCATGGCATAGGTGCAAGACCTTAGAATGTAGAGGCCCAGGAGGTACATGTATCTGGCCAAGGTGACAAAGGGATCCCTGGTGGACAGAGAAGGGGGAAGGATGGCTTTTGACAGGATCCTATAGAGCCTGGAGATGGCCTTTAGCATAATGTTGGTGCTGGCTTTGGATCTGATACCCCAAGGAGGGTTCCTGATGGGTACCAGCAAAGATTTTAGGTTGAAAGACTATGGACAGGACTTCTTCTGTTTGAGGGGTACTAGCCTACTGTGGTTTTCCTAATAAGACACCTCCATGGCAATTTTGGCAACTGGGTTATAGATTACCAGAAAATTAAACTGTGAAAAGAACAAGAACCAATAAATCTGACACAGGTTTACCTTATGGTGGTCCTAAGGAATTCCAGGTTACAGTGGCCAGTATGGACCTGAAGGATGAGGCTTCTGAGGAGTCTTCGCCCCAAGTGCAGGTGAGGCTAGAGCAAACCTTGATGCTATCCTTGAGATGCCTTTTTTTCAAAAAAAAAAAAAAAATGAACCCCTGTCTCCAGTTCTATATCTCAAACTACCTTTGAGACTTCCTTCCGTTTCAAAAGCCAGTTGTCAGTGCAGTATGGGGGTGATGATGTAATGCTTGTTTGAGAAAATTAAGTCAGAAGCCCCATTGGGTTGTGCGAAGCAGTTTCACGGTTCTTTGGATTTTTGCCATAAGTACTATGCATAGTCTATTTGTTCTTCAATTAAAGGATTACAGCTATTATTTTTAAGTAGAAAGAGTACGAAGCTTAATTGTAAATAGTCAAACTAAATGCCTGTTCTGGGATTTACGGGACAGTAGGCAGCAAATAAGGTGGGAGTTTATCAGAGCACAAGGGGTTTTCTTTTCAAGGTGGTCTATATTTCTTCCTAAATCCTCTGTTCAAAACACAGTCATGTTGACAGCAAAGCTAGGATTAAGGCATTGGAGAAAATAAAAGTTTGGCAATAATTTGCTGTCTTCTAGGCTTGACCTTACTCACAGTGCTGATAGCACAGTTGAACTGCTGACTCCTCTGACTAAGGCTCCCAGCTGAGGTGGCTTAAACAGTTGACAGGGCAAATGATTGAGGCCAAAATGTCAGGAAAATGAGCCAGGGTAGGACTTGCATAGTTTGTGGGAGTACTGTAATGTTTCCCTGAATGAAGCAAAGAATGGAACACAGGCTGTCAACATTGTCACTTGATTGACCTTTCTAGGCCTGCAGCCTCCTGAAGGCTTCAATTGTGCTATATATGCAATTGTGTTTTGCTCAGCTTGTTTTTCTGAAATGTTTCATTTTCCTGTATAATTGATATAAGAGCCTGACATTTTTCTTATATGGTGTGTTAACAAAGATAATTTTAAATGTACACTTTACATCTACAGCTTAATATATGCATCTTCTCAGCAACTGTTTTTGAAAAACTAAAAATTGTTCCTCTACCACAATATTAACTACGAGCTACATGATAAAATCCTCCTTTAAACAGTGCTCAGGAAATTTAGCTATCAAGTCCACAGAAAATTTTAAATAGTTATTTGTACAACTTTTCATGTTGATCCCCCCCTAATATTTTTATTGCTTACTCCTCTCTAACACCTGTTCTCATATACCAAATACTTATTTTCTGTTTAATTTTTATATCAATGATTTTTTTCCAGGCCATGGAATCCCAGAACTTTTCCCCGTTTTCATTGGCTGGTCATAAAATTTCAGTCCTGTTATATGCAGATGACATGAACCTCTGACCCCAATCAAGTGATAAATTCTTGTTGTGACAAAACTGCTTTGCAAGTCTCCTGGAGCTGGAATAATGAAATCACTTTATGCACCTCTTCAGGTAGCCTGTTCCACAGGCTGAGGCCAACACTAGGAAAACTGTAGTCCTTACAGAGGCCAGCCATACTTATCAATGGGAGCGAATGACAAGCAGCAACTGATGGATGGAGTGAAGTTAAAGGACCATCTCTCCTACCATACCGATATAGATTCACATACCAAGTATCAGGGTCCCAGGTGGATAAATGCTTCAAAAGCCAAAACCAACACCTTGAATTGTCCTGAGAAACTAATAAAATGATGTTGTGCACACCTTCCCTTTTACAATTTAAAGGTACTTGGGGAGGGGGGTCCAGGTCCACCTGAACCTCTCAGACTTTTTAGTTGGCATCTTTCTTCACTTTAAATGATAAAGGACCATTATGCTCTGTGGGGCATGGCTGTTGCCCTGGGACCAGCTGATTCCCTTCTTTCCCTTCCTTCTTCCATATTCTGGTCCTCCCTGAAACCCAAACACCCCCCAAAAAACAGAAGTAACAGAAACAGCCATTTTTGTGTAGGTTCAGATATACCCAAAGACACACCACTGTAATTGGTACAGTTGTTGTATCTGAACAGGTTCCAGAAACTGGTTTGAGTCATGGATAGGGAAAAGTCACAAATCCCTTAAATCTAAAGATGTACTGCAGTGGCAGATGTAGGTGATCTGGAACAGATCAGAAGCATGTCCTTCCAGGCCACAACACAATACCTTAACCATTAATTTAAGAATATATTCCAAAGAGAATAGAAGAGAGGAGGCATATAACATATAACAAAAACCTCAGAACTTTGCTCTGACAAGCCAGTAGTAGTGTTAGATAGCTAAAATATCTTCTTGTGGGTGTAAAAATGCAGTACAACTGAATACAGCTGAGCACCAGAACTTCCTGTACATAGCAAAACAGAATAATTGGAGCATGATTACTCCATTAAGGCTGTTGCAAAAATTTTATATTATGCAATCAGAAGACAAGGCTTGAATAGCCAAGTGTAAGTGACTGATGCATCTTAGTATTTTCCCGTATTTCCATGATGTTTTGTGCTTTCATGCCAATAAAGATTTTGTGTGTGTGATTACTTCATTAACTGAGCATAAGAATCATAATCTGGGGACATATTCTGGATTCAGTTATAGGACTAGAACTGTGATTTTTTTTTTTAAAAAAAGATGGGCTAGCCGTGTTAGTCTGTCTGTAGCAGTAAAAAAGAGCAAGAGTGCAGTAGTGTCCTAAATACTAACAAAATATGTGGCAGGGTATGAGCTTTCGTGAGTCCTCTACTTCAGATACAGCTAGAATGGGAGTCCATCTGTTGTATTTATTTCAGATTCTTCTGAAATCACTCCACTTTCCAATAAATAGGACAGATGGACTCCTATTCTAGCTGTATCTGAAGAGGTGAGCACTGACCCACAAAAGCTCATCCCCAGCCACATATTTTGTTAGTCTTTAAGGTGCTACTGGACTCTTGCTTTTTTTAAGGCTCCCTTTTTCCAGAACAGGAGAAAGGGGAGTGTAATCCACCTTAACTAATCAATATGTCCCCTGACTGGCCATAGGTGAGTTGCAAGGGAGTTTCCTGACCCAGAGAATATTTCCTGATAAAAGGGAAAATAGAAGAAATTTCATGGCAGGGAGACGTATGGCTTCTTGCTTATCTTATTGAGCTGAGGTTTAAGTGAGAGATTCAGACCTGTCCATGTTGGTTCAGTGTGAATGGAGAACCTTTAGTCAAGGTCGTTGTCAACAAAAAATTTAATGCAGCAAGATCCTTTGTTTTTAAACATACCTTTATTAATTATCAAGAGATCCTGATCAATGGTTTGAGTGTTAGTCAAAGGGCAATGCTTTATTTATTTTATTGGGGAGGCGGTTCTTAGATTATTTTTGGCCCCAGTCACGCGGGAAGCTTTGATCCGCAAGAGGGACAGATCGGGGGCACATCAAGTGGGCGCGATCACATCACAATATCTGGGAAGCAGCGCGCACCCATCCCCAATCCGTCTCTTCTGGCCAAAGATGCGGATCAACCCCCCCCCCAGAAAACACTAGTACTTACCGGAAAATCCACTGCAGGGACGGCCATCTGATCGCCAGCGCACCCGTCTCTCCCGCAGCATGCGAGGTCCTGCCGAACTGTGCATGCGCAGTGGGCTTGCCTCGCTCTCCAGTCCGTGGCTTCTTCCCGGCATCTGATCATGCTGGGGAGGACCTGTGTGGCGGCTGGGGGATCTGTCTGATCCCGCCGCCGCACTTCTCTTTTGATGCGGCTCAAAAAAGCCGCACTTTAGCCGTGCCTTTCCCCCCAGAGTGACCGGGGCCTTTGTTTCCAATGAGCATGATGAGATTATATGGAAAACACACAAGTCCATCCTTTCTCTGATGGCTCTCATCCTTTGCTCTGTACATGGCCCAAGACTTGTTTCCTGGGCTCAGGTGAATGGAAGAGATGAGCTAGTCTTTGTTAATATGATGCAGGAGAAAAATCAAGAAAATTGGGGCTTGATGGTAGCAGTTAAACAGGAACATTTAAATCCAGGAAAGGTAACAGTGGAAGGATGGAAATGGAAAAAGGGAAGGAGGAAAAATCACGGAGAAGGTGTAGAGATATTTGAAAGAAAGCAGAGTTGCCTTACTTCCTGACTACTGGTTCAGCACATGTTCCTTTCACTGCTCATGATGGGAACTTTTTAATTATTGGTTCTCAGGTTAGCACATTGCTTCACTTATTCCTTCTTAACCATGCAGTAAACCACAACTGGCTTTTTGGCACAAACTCACATTGGTTAATTGAATTCTCCTGCCTCCAACATTTGTGTAACTACTCCACTCTGCTGGCAATTTGTTTAAAGAGGCAAATCAGTCACAAATAGGGATGAGCACAAACTGGGAACATGGTGGTTTGTGGTTTATTTGATTACACAAACCACAATCTTTTCCTGTTTCCTAAATCGGTCCATCATTCATTCAGTTCATGGGTTTGGGCGGTGGTAGAACAGCCCTCTTGCAAGTTAAAGATGCCAAATTCACAGGGAGTCTTTAGCAGGCTCTCCTCCACCTGTCCTCCAAGTTTGGAAGAAATTGGATTTGGGATGTCTGAGTTATAGCACCCCAAACAGGTGCCCCCAGGAAAGCTCACCTGTAGCCTCCTCATAAACCAGCCATGCAGCAAGCAACTCTTCCTAACATGCTCTCACATGATGACTAACTCCTCTCTCTTCCTGCTTCAAAATGAAAGCAGCTGATTCAGGGTGTGGTATGTTTTATTTATTTATTTAGATCCCCCCAAAGCAGGTGCCCCCAGGAAAGCTCACCTGTAGCCTCCTCATAAACCAGCCATGCAGCAAGCAACTCTTCCTAACATGCTGTCACATGATGACTAACTCCTCTCTCTTCCTGCTTCAAAATGAAAACAGCTGAGTCAGGGTGTGGTATGTTTTTTTATTTATTTATTTATTTATTTATTTATTTATTCAATTTATATCCCACTCTATCCCACAAGTGGTCTTAGGGTGGATTACAACACAAGATTCATAAAACAATAAAAGCGATAAAACCAATAAAACAACAGATGGCACAATAAACAATAACAGATAGGAACCTTGCCTCATGTCTGGTGTATAAAAGCTCCAGTGCCCAAGTAATGTTATCTAAGCAGCAGGGCACTGAGAAGGGGCCATTAACAGGGGAGGCCAGAATGGTTGAATGTTTGTCACCTCAACTGAAAGCCTGGCAGAACGGTTCCACTTTATGGGCCCTGCAGAACTGTAATAGGTCCCACAGGGCCCTGATCTAGGGTGGGAGCATGTTCCACCAGGTTGGGGCAAAGGCCGAAAAAGCCCTTGCCCTGGTTGAGGCTAAGTGGATGTTCCTCAGGTCAGGGATCACCAGAAGGTGCTGACTGGAAGAGTGTAAAGCTATCCGGGGTTCCTATGGGGAGAGGCGGTCCCACAGGTATCTTGGTCTCACATAGGCATTGCTGTCAGTAAATGTGCCACTGCATTTTGCACTAGCTGCAATTTCTGGATCAGACCCAAGGGTAGACCCACGTAAAGTGAGTTACAGTAATCTAGCCTGGAAGTGACCATTGCATGGATCACTGTAGCTAAGTCCTGAGGGGTAAGATAGGGAACCGGCTGCCTGACCAGCCGAAGATGATAAAAGGCCAATCTGGCAGCTGAAGTGACTTGGGCCTCCATAGTATGCAAGGAATCCAGCATCACTCCGAGACTCCTTATTCATGGCGCTGGCACCAGTGGTGCTCCACTGAAGACTGGGAGCCTGATTCCCAACCCCAGTCCCCCACGACTCTGGTACAGCACCTCCATTTTCATTGGATTCAACTTCAGCCAGTTTTGCTGCAACCATCCAGTGTGTGTGTGTGTGTGTGCTGGACAGTTGCCACAGAAACGGCTGAAGTTGAATCCAATGAAGAAGGAGGTCTTACACAATCTGCTCCCATAGAGCAGAATGGGAGCTCTGTTGGCTCCCAGAGCTACCAATTAAGCTATCGTCAACTGCTATGGGTGTTTCTAGGGTCCTCTACAAGTCCACCCCCAGGATTGCTTAGGAATTGATTGAATTGGCACCAGGCTGTCTGGAGAATGAAGGTGGGCTGATGTACAAGCGAACCAACAAAAATGGTGGTTCATTTTTTGGATTTGGGAGTGGCACAACCAAACAAACCAGTTTGAAATGAACCAGAAACCAGCCTGGTTTGTATTCGTACCATGGTTCATTTCTCGGTTTGTGCCCATCCCTAGACATAAATCACATGAATCAGTTATTATAAGGATTTACTAAAATCCTACTCTTTTTTCTGAGTAGTATCTAGTGATGCTAATAGCTGGTGATCAGTTTGCATTGGCATTATCTTTGTGCATGCAAAGGTTTGCTAAAACCCAGTGCAAACTTGCTTGGCAGGTATTTGTGGCTGTTAAACACAAACTGAACAGGCTGGGTGATCATACCTGACTGACACTTTCCCCCACAGTCAATTCTTAAGTTGACCATTTTCATGTCAAAATTTGTAGCTTCCTTATTCCTGACTGTAATAGGTGGACATCTTCATTTTGCTTCAAGATGAGGAAAGTCAATGTAATAATAACCAACATAAGGATCAGTATAATTCTATCTGTTTAACTTTTGGAAAGCGGCTATGTCAGGGCAAAATCTATTGTCATTCAACGTCTCAGAGATATTGAGCTGCAAACAACTCACGCCGCAACTCCGCCGCTCTATAAATCTCTGAAACCCGAAATTTATATGACCACTCCTCAATATTTAGCTAATATCTCCAACCCAAATCATAGATGGGCTTTCTCCAGAGCCAGATTTGATGCTTTTCCATCGGCAGTTCTTTCTGGAAGATTTCAACGTATCCCAAGGCATTTGAGACTTTGTTCATGCTCCTCTGAGTCAATAGAGACCCTCCCCCATATTTTATTTTATTGCTCTTATTATTCAGAATAAAGAGCCCTCTTAATTACACCTATATTAAGGTCACTTAGGGTCCAAGAACAACTAGCAATTCATTCTGAGGAACTTGTGCTGAAATATCTATTGGAGGACAAATCCATTGCAATATCAAGGAATGTTGCTAAATTTCTTTTTATTGCATTTGCAAAGCGCAAGCTCCTCCTTAATACTATTTATGATGTCTCCTCTCTGTAATGTTTTGGTAACCTGGGTTTGCTTTTTTGATCCTGTATGCTGTTTGATGGGTCTTTGACCGTAATGAATAATGATGATGATGATGATGGTAGCAAGGAGACCTTGTGAGCTGTGAAGCAAGAAGGGCACTTGTAACTGCTTGCAAAAGCCTCTCCAGGTGTATGTATGACTGAATAAATGACAGATTCTATCTGTTTATATAGTTCATTGTTATCTAGAAGACCTTTGTTTGGCTGTGTTTTTCAGTTTGGAGTATAGTTGTTGATTTTTCTTTCTTCATGGAAGAAATAGCCCCACTGGTGGACCTCCCGATGGCACCTGGTATTTCTGGCCACTGTGTGACACAGAGTGTTGGACTGGATGGGCCTTTGGCCTGATCCAACATTGGTGTCTCTTATGTTCTTAACTCAAGGCAGCTTCCATAGGATTCCCAAAAGGTCTCCCTTTGAGATCATACTTGTCAGGCTTTAATAAAATTGCTTTATCATGTGCTCTCCAATCATATCCTGGGTTTTGTGGGTACTCTTCCCTATAATCAGTACAGAATATTTTCCCCTTATTTCATTCTACGTTGTTTGACTCTTGGCAGGACTTTTTATTTATTTTATTTTTCAAATTATTTATTTTATTTTTCAAATATTTTTTTATTTTTGGTATGATGCTTTCAGTGTGATGCTTTGACAAAGGTAAAACATCATAGGTTTGTAAAAACTTTACCACTGACTGGGAAAACATCATATTGCTTGACACCATTATTTATATGTTAACATGTGGCAACTTATTACTGTTAATTGCTCCACTTGTGAAATGTCTCATGTTCTTTTCATTTCACCTTATTTGCAGTTCACAGTTTTACTTGAATAATGTTTGGACCCTTGACATTTTCAACTACTTTAATTTTCTAAAAGCAAAACTCCTGTTCTTGTTAAATATTAGCTTAGTTGTACTTTCAATGCTGATTTTCAATCTGAATCAAATTTGTAAAATTTGCTATGATGTACTATTTAACACAGTGCTAGCATAGAGGGGAAAACATGGATATAAAGGTTCTAAAGTCTTGAAAATAAAGGGTTATTTGTTTTATATATTTGACTAGCAGTAAAGCTCGTTGTGAAAGCAATACAATGAGCTCTAGAAAGATGTGATGTGTAATGAATGCATAGGCTGGAAGCAGGTTAAGTACATATTAGGAGTATGTAATAGAAAGGCACAAATGTGGAAGTAAAGTCTCACATACCTTATGCTACACAATACCTGGTGTCCAAGGTCACACAATGTAAGCCAGAAAATGTAGCACACAGGTCTCTGTGGAATCATTTCTACAATTGGGCACCCTCAGTTACTCCCTCTAAGCTGTGGAGTCTTGTGAACAAAAATTCTGCTTCTCAGCTAACCATCAGCATACCATTATCTGCCCCTCTGACTGCAGCTGACTTCTGCCCCCCCTCCCTCCTGGAGATCAGTTGTAATTCTGAGTAATCTCCACCCCTCACATGGAGATTGGCAACAATGGTTCCCCAGGAAGGAATGGCTGGTTTGGAGGGTGGAGTCTATGGCATTGTACCTGTCTGAGGTCCCACCCCTGCTCAAACCTCACCCTCTCCAGGCTCCACCCATCAAATCTCCAGGAGTTTCCCAACCTGGAGTTGGCAACCCTATCTCCTTCCCAGCCAAGCATCAACCTGCTCTGGAGCCATCCTTCCTAAACTAAGACAAAAGTGTGTAAGCTGGAGGCTAAAAAACTCCCCCACCCATTGGCTCTCTTTCCTTGTGGGCTTCCAGAGGCTTGGGGCCGAGGGAGGAGGAGCGCGTGCATGGCAGAGGGCAAGGGAGGGTGCGTAGGGCAGTGAGCAAAAATTCTACTTGGTGACCTACTGGTGTTAAAGTTGCAAGCGAGCAACTGGGCTGCTGCATAAATTAGTCTGCTCTGGAGCCGTCCTTCCTGAGCGAAGACAAAAGTATGTAAGCCCCACCCCCCTTGGCTCACCTTCTTTGTAGGCTTTCAGAGGAATTTAACTGAATGCTGTTGTAAACAATATTTTCTTATGGGAGTTATGCTGCTGGATGGTGCTGACTTGTTTATTTTTTGCCAATAGCAGGAATAACTTTTGATCATGGGAAACGATTACAGAGGGTGCTTCTGACCATGGGCAGAGTGGAATTTTGCTCAGTAGTGGGTGTACAACACACCAACTTTGCCCATTGACAGGTTGGAGGAGGGGGGAGGGCTTTTAATACAAATTATGAAGTATTGGAATGTTTAAATTCCAGGGTTACACTGTCCCTTGAAATTTAAGGCGACATCCTTGAGCACTCTGGGGGCAGCTGTGCTTGCTCTTTAAGCATCTCTCCATGTGCCCCCAACTGCATCCTTAGCCTGTAATTTCTGTGGTCATACACTAGGCTTCTTCTTCACCTCCCCCACCCATTAATAGAACAAATATAGAGTCTAGTGGCATGTACACAAAAGCTCATACCTTGAATAAACCTTTGTTGGTCTTAAAGGCGCCACTGGACTCTACATTTGTTTTACTGCTTCAGACCAACATGGCTCACCTCCGGGAACTATCTCCCATTAATAGTTCATTTTCTGACTTTGGGAGTTGCTCCAGCAGTGTTGTTATTTGCTTCTCTTACCTGGCATCACTTACACTGGGACCTTAACACCAGGCCATAGGAAATGTTTTTCCATGCAGAGCAAACTTTACTTATTTTGCCACAGGTGACAGCCCCTACCTTAGATGGTTCCATGCAACAATCAGGCACCCTTACAGTTGCCAGTTGGTTGTAGCTCTTAAATAGAACTGCTTTCTTCAGAAGCAGTGTACTCTGAGGGGAAAACCTGTACTGCAGTTCCATTCATTCTTTCCTTGTAGGCTTCCAGAGGAACTTAACTGAATGCTGTTGGAAACAATATTTCCTTATGGAGTTTATGCTGCTCGGGCTGTCTGGGTGATGGTGACTTGTTTATTTTTTAAATAAAATAGGGGGATGCTGAATGGCGGCTTTTGCTTCTTTTCACTGACTTACACATGATGAGTTTTCTCTAGTTCCCAAAGTAAACTTTTCTGGAGATGATTTTTCTTAGAATGTATTGAAGAACAGGAGCAATTTAACCCTTATATAAGAAAGTGCACACATCTGTCTACCCGAAACATGTGCTGCCTGTGGGAGTACGAAAGAGTCTGTGGCTGAGAGTTAGTGTGTCAGCTGTCAGCACTTAGACAATGACAAGGGATCTCAGTGATCCTATCTTCCTTTAAAAAAGACCATTGCCTCACTTAAAATTGCACATAACGCTTATGTTTCTTGCTGATCTTCTCTTGTGCTACCCACCCACACCTGGCAGTCAAAGTCTGAACCTTTAGTGACCCTCTGTTTGCTGCCATAATGGGCTAGAGCCCAAACACAGCTATCAGATGAGGCCAGGACAGTACAGCTTGCATTTCTTATTAGTGAAAGGGAGCAAGAGTCCAACAACATCTTAAAGAAAAGACTAACAAAATTTGTGACAGCTTTCATGAATCACTGCTCATGTCTTCATATACAGCTGGAATGTGAGTCCATCTCTCCTTATATCTTGGAGAGTGAAGTGATTTCAGATGCCAAATGACAATAGCGGGCATTGTTAATGAGAAAAATATCCTAGGTCTCAGTTCAGTCCAGGAGTTTGCATTGTCTTGAGCTTCATTATCAATTGCAATTCAGCAGTCTCTCTTTCTTTCTTTCTTTTTCCAATTTTTTAATTTTCTAAAACCTACAAGAAAAATAATCTCCCTTTGAAATGCCTACCTAAGAGAACTGCCACTTTTAGGTCAGCAACTGAATGTCCTGGAAGGTTAAAATGTCCCCGCACTGGTTTTTTAATGTTGTGGTTTGTAACAGCAGTAGAAAAAGTAAGAGTCCAGTAGGAGACACACTTTAAAATTTCTTTTTGCCTTGTGTGCAGCCCAGAAAGAACATTGGCAAGAAATGTGCAACTCTGTACATGTTCATGCTCTTCATTTTGCTGTTACTTGCTCTTCGTTTTGTTTTGTGCTTTTGAAGCAGTTTTTCTCCAGGTAGGCTCGCCAGCTCTGAGTTGGGAAATATCTGGAGATTTTTGGGGTGGAGCCTGAGCGGTGGGTGTTGCCTTCTGACACACTTCATGTGATGTCAGGGGGTGTGTCATATGCAAATAAGTTATTCTAATGAGCTCCTGCACCTCTTTTTCTACGAAATGAACCCTGGTCACTGGGATGCACATTCAGAATTTCTTCTTTTTATACTACTAAACGAAATATCTGGGAGTTGGCGGCCGGTGCGCATCGAAAGCAGACGTATGGAGTAGTAGCTCTGCACTAAGCTGCCCAAACTAGAGCCTTTCGGGGTTTTTTGTGACCACCCAAACGTATCCCTCTGGTGGGATACTGAGCAGGGGACTTAAACCTACCCAGAGAAAGTGGCTTTATCTCTGGGGAATATTGGCTTTGTCCCAAAGCAGGAAGGCTGTGGAAGCCAGCAAGAGACTTTTGCTCTTTGCCGTGCACAAGAGGAGTACGACGGACAACTGGAGCGGAACAACAAACGCCAGACTGAGATTATAAATCTTCAAATACAACACACGAAGCTAAGTCTTTAGAATTAATTCTTCACTGCAAACTGTTGGATCCCCAAGCATCGAGAATAAATCCACGTTTTAAAGAAAAGCAAAATTTATTTCAAAGCGTTGAAGACATACTCAAACACGTTCTTTGTTAGAACTGGGGATACACAGTTAGGTCAAGCATAATAAAGGAACTTCAAACAGATACAGATCCAATGAATATCTTTCCCGCTGGCGGGCTAAGGAAACGGTTGCGCGCCCAGTACATGAGAACCAGGCAGAACATCAGACAAAACACAGGTGCAGTAGTCCTGGGAAAATCAATAGGCAAGCATTACAGCATCTTCTCCCCCACACAACCTCCAGCAGTTATCTTTTGCATTCCAAAGCAGGAACAGGATGATAGAAGCCAAGCCGGGTGTAACAGGGAAAGGATATGTACACAGAGGTCACAGAAAACAGAATGGCAGCTTGCTGACACAAACTTAATTAAAACGCAACGAAACGGGGGGATCCTCTTTCATTTGTATATTTGTTTTCCTCTCTCTCTCACTTGCTCTTTTGTTCTTTCTGTTCCCACTAAACTGGGAAGAGAGGCTAAAATAGAGGTGGGGACAGGAGACCACGGGAAAAGGGACTAGAGAAGCACATATGTTGGTGAAATAAAAGGTAATAATAACGAAACTCTAAAAAATACTGGTAAAGATTTGAAACTCACGGAGTCTACCTTTTACCTTAGAGTAAAACCAGTCGAGGAGGAAGCAGCTGAGGCCAATCGATTGATCGGGCAAACAAGGAGCAGCTGGCTGGGAGCGAAGGAGAGAGGGGCGGAGCCGAGCGGAGCCGGGAGCCGAGGAGCCGAGCGGGGCCGGACGGAGCCGAGGATCGTCGGAGCAGGGCGGAGCGAGGGTCTGTCGGGGCCGAGCCAGGAGGAGCTGAGGAATCGAGCGGAGCCGAGCGGGGCCGGGCGGAGCCGAGATTCGCCGGAGCTGGGCGGAGCCAGGAGCTGTCGGGGCTGTCGGGGCCGAGCAGAGGCGAGACGCATCGGACCGGACAGAGCTGAGAGCATCAGAGCCGAGTGGGACCTAACTCTATCAGCACCGGGGTCGGGCGACTACGACGGAGACAAACGAGGCTGTGCAGAGTCGGAGAACTGTGAAGGGCCTGAGGAGACAGGGAAGTTAAGGGAGACCTGCACACGACTTATTTTTTCTGCTTGGTATACGTCATCTAGTAAGAAGTTGTATACATAAAGTGTTTTATATATACAAAGACTGTGAGTTAATGAGCAGATAGACCAGATAGAAAAATAACAGTTAAAACAGTTAAAATAAAATAAAACAAAATACAGTGCCAGAAAAGAGGAAATTAGGAGAGAAAAACAAGGGGAGGAAATAAGAAGTAGGTGCAGCAAACAGATGAAATCTGAGCAAA
Organism: Gekko japonicus; assembly: GCF_001447785.1. Taxonomy (NCBI): domain Eukaryota; kingdom Metazoa; phylum Chordata; class Lepidosauria; order Squamata; family Gekkonidae; genus Gekko; species Gekko japonicus. The sequence goes on from NW_015160233.1 coordinate 508,633, forward strand.
AATAATAACAATAAAGGAGCAGTGTAACAGTGGAATATAGGAAATATAAGAAACATAGGAAAAGAGATTACTACTAAGAATAAAAATAAAAATAAAAATAAAAAATAAATAAATAAAAAATAGTAACTGAAAACAGATAAATAAAAACCAAAAGTAAGAAAACTTTACACTTCATTACACCAACAATGGCATCAGGCTCATTTAAAAAAGTAAATACTCCTCCAGGCCAAGGTGGGGGACTAAGCCAACTTAAAGCAAGTATACCTCAGGTTTCAATGATGGACCTTCAGGCGATGATGCAAAATTGCCTGGCCCAATCATCACAACAATCGTCTCAACATACAGCAGAACTGATAAAAAAAGAACTGGAACCTATTCATAGAAAAATGGACGAGATCTCAAAGCAAATAAAAAGTGAAACAGATGTGATAAAAGCAGAGATCGCGAAAATATCCCAAAACACAAACAAATTAGAAGAAAAAGTGGAAGATATAGATCTAGAAGTACAGGAACTTAAGAAAAAAACAGATAAAATGGAACAAACGATAGTTATGTTTGAGATGGAGAGAGCAGGGGTCACCTTACGCTTCCAGAATATAACTGAGCAAATAAATAAAAATTTAAAAGAAGAGCTGATTAAGAACATAACAGAACAATTCAATTTAGGTGATGAAAAAGAGCTAGAAGCCGACATTGAAACAGTAACCAGGAAGAACTCAAATTATGCAAGAAAACACAGATTACCCAGAGAGGTACATGTAAAATTCACCAAAAAGAAACGTAGAGACCAAATATTACACGCAGCAAATGCAAACCAACTTAAAATAGCAGGTGAAGAGGTCAAAATATTAAAAGATACACCATGGCGAGTAAGGGAGAAACGGCAAGTTTATGGAATCTTAACAAAGATATTAAGGGAAAACGACATCCAATACCAATGGTTAATACCAGAAGGTTTACTATTTAATTACAAAACCAAGAGATTCAGAATTGACTCAGTATTTAAATTAGAAAACTTCCTGGAAAAAGAAGGAAAGGACTTAGGCTGGCAAAGCCAAAAAGAAAGAAATAATCCAAAAGACGGAAGGGAAGCGGAAGAAGAAACAGAGGACGAGGAGAATAGCGATGAAGAAGAAAGCCAAAACTCTATGTTACAATTACGAGACACAAAGGAGGAAGGAGAAGAACCTAAGCAGAAGAAAAAACAACAACAACTTAGAGCGAAGACAGAATCACAAATACAAACCAGACAAAAACTAAAAACTATAGTTATATCAGAAAAAGGAAAGAAAGATGGCAACTAAAAAACTAAATCTTCTTTCAGTAAATGTAAATGGCATGAACAACCCCCAAAAGAGACAAAAAAATTTCATCAAATTAATAAAATGAATGTAGACATAATATGTCTACAAGAAACCCACATAAAAGAAGAACATGAAAAACATCTAGAATGTAAAAAACTCGGTATACCATTTATAGCCGCAGACAAAGTTAAAAAAAGGGGAGTGGCGACTTATGTAAGAAATTACCTACAACCAAAGTTAAAGTTCAAATCACCAGACGGAAGAATAGTGATAGTAGAAATAAAGAGAAATGGGAAAGAAACATGGATTGTGAATATATATGCGCCAAATAAAAATCAAGAGGCTTTTTTCAAAAAACTTAGAACAATAATAGTGAAAGAAAACCCGGAGAACATATGCATTGTGGGAGACTTTAATGCCATAACAGATACCAAACAAGACAGAAAAAAAACTAAAAAAACTAAGAGAAAGGGTGGTGAAATTCCAAATAGTTATCTGAAATTGGCCGATGAATTTAATTTAATTGACCTATGGAGAACTAGAAATCCTCATAAAAAAGATTTTACACATTTCTCACACAGGCATAGATCCTGGTCAAGAATAGACATGTTGTGGACCAATACTACAACACCAAATAAATTTACTATTGACACAGCAGATAGCAACCAAAATAGAGTATGCCAAAGCTTACTTCTTCGAAAATGCGAATAAACCTACGCGTTGGCTCGCATATAAGCTGAGAAA
>NW_015160233.1:513103-519773 GCF_001447785.1 Gekko japonicus
TATATATATATATATACAAAGAAATATCTGATATAATTACACACAACTATAGCTGGATTGGGATGAATCCTTATGTAAACTTTACAAGAAACAAACAATAAACTTTTTGAATCCAGAACTGGCACTTTTTTTGAGTCATCTGCATACATATTTTGGAATGTCGTTTAATATATATATATATATATGCAAAGAAATATCTGATATAATTACACACAACTATAGCTGGATTGGGATGAATCCTTATGTAAACTTTACAAGAAACAAACAATAAACTTTTTGAATCCAGAACTGGCACTTTTTTTGAGTCATCTGCATACATATTTTGGAATGTCGTTTTTGCTTTTCTCAAGTTAAATATGTGCTTGTGCATCAAAGGAGGGTAGCAGAATAGAATGAAAATTGTGGCACAATCAGCAATATTGTACATGCAGCTGTTTCTCCCTATAATGTGCTTCAATCTGAGCAAATGCAATAATAAACAAACAAGAATTGTGCGTGCATAGATGTTCAGGAAAACAAGGACAATTTAAAAACCACTTATGTAATGAAATTTGAGCATCGAAAGACAAAAGAGAAAACTGCATGATAACAGAAAAAGATTTCATATTTCCCTAGAAAATGTCAGATGTGACTATATACCATGATAATAGTGAGCAGGATGACTCGGGTGTTGAATTGCTATATTTCTGTTCCATATTTCATTTTACTGTACACATGATTAATTAAATTGTAAGTAAAGCTTTTGAAATTTTATGAAATGTAACCTTTCATTGACAACTGAGCCCACTCCTGTCTGTATAGCCTGACTACTTAATTTACAACATCCCCACTTGAGTTCTGTTTCCTTGTCACAGTAGAGTATTTCAGTGTTGGCTATTAAATATAGTACAAATCTCTTTATATACAACAAAATGGGATTTGGATATTCCCTAAGACACAAGTGCAAACAATAATATAATCTTATATAGCTATGCATTGATTTTCCACCAGGAATAAGATTACCTGCCTCTTCCATTCAACATTTATTACTCATGTCAGATAACTAGTTTGAATACATCATTGTTAGAAATGATAAGTCTCTGGTATTTATTCAACTATTGCACTCTACAGGGGCTCAAAGGCACATGACAACAGTGAATTATTTTCCATGGTGCTTTAAGGTAGTTGCTGAATTTTAGTATTCTCATTCCCACTCTGGTATAATCCATCATTATTCAAGAACCTAGTTAATATAGAGGTCTTCAGAACATGGCAAAAGGATCCTGCCAACTACTCTTTCTGTTTCTTCTTGCAGTTTAGCCTGCATTTTAGAATCCCTAGTTAAAATAAATAAATAAGAGATATAAATAAGCAAGATATTATATGTTACTTCCCTCCCCCTTTCATTCTTCCTCTAAAGAGCTCAAGGTGTTGTGCGTAGTTCTCAACTTTTACATTTATTCCACACAAATTAAAAATAGAGAAAAAAAAGAGGCATCAGGATACAGGGTTACTAATTTTCTTTAGAGAAATTTTCTTAATTATTCTACAACCAATTTCTTCCTGAAATACAACAATAATTCATCTTTTTTTTTTTAGGAATTCTGAGTCAGTTTCTAATCAATTCTGCTTTGATAAAAGAGAAAGCTTGAAGAGGGGAGGGGCAGGAAATGGCAGTTCTGCAAAATTTCAGATTTTCACTCTGGAGATACTTAGAGGCAGGTAATCTCTTTCCAAAACATTCCAGTCCTCCTATTAGAGCACCAACCTATGGAGTGTAATAGGGGTGTACATAACAAAATTCCTGAGCCAAAGATATACATGGAAATCCCTGGTTAGGGTCATTACCATGATTTTCCAGAAAGGTAACAGAATTCTGGAATTCTTAGGTAACAAAAACTCCCTCCCAAAACAATCCATGTTGTTTTTCATCTTTGGGTGCTGCTAACTAGCTAGACCATGTCCTTGTATTTTACTTTAACTGATTTTCTGACCAATGGTGTTTCTTCCTGCCAATTGGGTCTTTGCAAAGCAGGAGCACAGAGCACTTCCATCCAATCACCTCCCATTGGTCCCAAGTGGATTGAAATGTGGATGTTCTTTATGGTCAGCACCCACTTTTCTTTAATTTTGGTGTCATTTAGTTGAAAAACAGCCACTCCAGCCCTCCTGAAAAATTACCCCATTGTAAATAGTGAAAAATACAATTATAATGTCCGGAGGCATCTTGTTCAATTCCGCCCTTTGGCTCAATTTGCTTGAAACTGGTAAGTTCTGTACATGACAGGCAGCAATTACTCTGCTAGAATTTTGGTGTCATTTGGTTGAAAAACAGTCACTGCCCCCCCCCCCAAGAAAATTACATAGGAAGTAATGACAGGCTATGGGAAGGGATGGGAGGAGAGTTCTGCCAAGGAACCACTTTTTCATTGTGAAAAAAAAAATCATATCACTATGAGGAAGGATTGAAAATGTGAAGTTTTCAAGAGAAAGTTAAGACATTTTATTGCCAGTTAGTCACTGTAAGGCTGTGGTCAGATGTGCCTTTAAATCCGACTCAGCTGAGAATGCCCAATGGAGCTAAAGGACATGATCAGACAGCAACATCTGGGAAAGGTCCTGCAGCTTTCAGCACCCCGTGCTGCCCTGCCACAGTAGTTAAAAGACAGCAGGGAAAGTCTGGTCCTAATGCTTGCCAGTGGGCTATGTATGGACTTTCCCCTGTCTGATCACTCAAGCATGGTCTCATGCCACTGGGATGGTCTGCAAATTCCATCCCAATTCGGTGTCTGTTTTTCCCTCGCTTAGCAGTATGCACATAATTGCATACTCCATGGGGAACTCTCAGTATGGAGGTGTGATTCCTCATTTATGTGCATGGGAAACAAAAGGCAAGCCCCACCCCCCCTTGGCCGAACGTGGCATCTGATTGGGCAGTGATGGGCTGACAGCAACAAAGGATGTGTGATCGCGCAATGTCATGTCAATTTCAACCAGGGGAAATAGGCTCACTTCCCCTCTGCACCAAATGGCATGTCTGACTGCAGCCTAAGAGTAGGAAAATGCAGACGGTTTTTTTCTTGTTTGTTTTGTTTTGTTTTAAAGCCATGGCCAGTTGTTGCTCTCCTGCCACTTGACTGACATTTTAGGAATCAGTAGTAGGGATGGACACAAACAGGCTAACAAACTAAATTTTGTGATGAATTTTGGCAGGTTTGTGGTTTGCAAAGTGACGTTTGTGGTAGGTTAACTTGCATTTCTTTCTAGCTGTTCATGGTGGCTCCTGGATACATTTCCAGACAGACTGTCTCTGCTCTTTCTAAATGTTTACAAAATTTCAAAGCAACGAGGGGGCAGCACTTGGAGGGCATGTAGAGGAGCATCTGGGGGAGGGCCCTTGCGACTTTGATGTCTCTAGCTTGCACAGGATCCATTCTATACACTCCTGGACCTCCTGGACCTGTGCCTGTCAAAATGACCACCAGTCAACGATAGGTATTTTGACAAGTGGAGGTTCAGGAATGTATAGAATGGATCCTATGCAAGCTAGAGACATTAAGGTCGCAGGGGAGCTCCCAGAAAGCATTTTCCTGGGAACACCTTCTTTGGGGGGGGGCATAACTCAGACCCTGTAAATCCAATCCTCCCCAAATGTGGAGGGCAGATAGAGGAGAGTCAGCCAGAGATCCCCTGTGAGTTTGGTGTCTCTAGCTCACTGGCGGGAGTCATGCTACCAAGTCACAAACCTCACAAACAAAACCTAAAGTTTGTGATGCTTCATGTTTCATGAATCAGGCATGCCACAAACCAGAAACCATGCCAAACTACATTTTCCTGGTTTGTGCCTATCACTAATCAGTAGAAAGAAGAGCATTTGTGCAGAGAGTCACCTACTTTAAGGGTCTGTAAAATCGAATCCCTTTGTTTGGTGGACTATGTTCTGTGCAACTTTAGTATCATTATCTTTATAAACAGCTGCCACAGACTTTCATATACATTCCTCATTGAAAATAATGTTTCTGAATTCTGGAACCACAAAGATTTAAATCCCTAACTGGTAATATACCTGAAAATAAGCAATCATCATACCCCCCACCCTGAAGCCCAAATCCAAAATTATAACAACATTTTCCTCTTTGTGCACCCCTAGAGTGTAATGTATTTCAAGGAATGAAATCACAAAAGGGTGCATTGATTTCTCTTCAAGCAGAAATCAAAGATAAATGAAATATACATTTCTCTTTTAAAAGGGAAAACAGAATAAGAGGCATCAATGGCTATATCTAAAAGGTGAATTTTGGAGAGAGAGAAAAAGAGATTTGTCTCCCCATTAAAAACACAATCTGGATGGCCATGTTTGGAAACTAGTGCTGAACTATATGCAGGGGTCTCATGGGGGGGGAGCGCTCCGGAGCCCCGCTCCAGGAGTGACCAGCCCAGGGGGTGGGGCGGTCACATGACCAAGCCCCGCCCCTGCAACGGAGGGGAAACCTCCTGCGGCCGCCGAGCTCCACCCCCCACCAGAGGCCTAGGGAGCCGATGTGCCCTGGCCAGCGGGCAGGGCAGGCGCCGCCGAGCACGTGCCGCCTGCCCGCGACCCCTGCTCCCCCTCCCTGCTGCATAGTGCCTGCCCCGCCCGGCCGGCCTGGCTGCCTGCGGGGCTGAGGGCGCTGCCCGGTGTGGCTCCGGCTCGGCGACACAGAGGGACCACAACTCCCAGCAGCCAGCCCGGCGAAGGCAGGCGCGGGAGGGGCCACCGGTGGCAGCGGCCCGCCCGCCGCACGCCGAGCTCTGCACAGGTAACGGAGCGCGAGGAGGAAGCTTGGCTGAAGGGGAGAGGGGGACTCTGGCCTTGGCAGAGCCTGTCCAGGGGGGAGCCCCCCTACCCGGAGGCAGCCCGCGGCTCCCCTTTGGCCCGAGGGGCTGTTGTCCAGCAGCCGCGACAAGCACCCACGTGTGTGGATGGATGTGCGTGCAAGGAGAGGCGCCGGAGACTGGCGGAGGACGAGGGTGGCTCTGCTGGCTCCTCTCTCACCAAACGCTCTCCCTTTGGGGCCCCCTCTTCTCCTTGCGGCGTGGACAGCGAGCGGAGTGGAGCCGACTTCCCCGTGGCCCGCAGGCGGTCGCTACTACTCTCGTTTGCGCCAACCAACTAGCTAACCTCCCTCCACTCTAGGCTACGCAACTTTTTCAGCAGCTCCCTCCTTCCTCCTCCTCTTCCAAAAAAAAAAAAAATCCAAGCCACAGTCAACGAGCCGCTGCCGGTTTCCCAACCTCGAGGATTTTTTTAGCGAGAACTGCCAAGGCCATTTCTCTGGCCTTGGCCCCTTTCCTCCCTGAGTAGGGGACTGGATTTTGTTCCTTTCGCCTTGGCTCTGAGCGCAGCCCTTGCTCCGTGAGGCTCGCTCTCTTCTTCTCTCTTCGCTCCTTCGGCGTCTCTCTGAGCTACTTTGCTTTGCCTTGCTGCTAGGAAGAGGGGGATTTTTGCCAGCAGATAACATCACGGTCTTGCTGGGAGAGGGAGAATTTATAAGGTTTCCCCACACCATGTGTTTGCCTCCCAACAACATGATGTGGTGGGATTGCAGGCAGCGGAGGATTCCTCCAATTACCATTGCCTTCTCCTTTAACCCAGGCTGGTAAGCCCCCCCCCCGCCCCCCTTTTCCTTCTTCTGTGATGTAAGCAGATCTAGGGGAAATATGGGAACAGCCCGGAGGTGGTCAACTCCATAACAAAACGAAGATGAGAGTGGAAGATGATTTCTCTGGCTAGGATTTCTCTGGCTAAAGGAGAAGCTGCGGTGGTTTAGCCTCTTCATCCTCAAGAGAGAGAAAGAAACCTTTGAATAAGTTTCAAAACGATATTTCTCCCCCTTTATAAGAGAAAGGATTGTGCTGGGACTTAAGAAGTCTGTACTTTCATATAAGGAAACAAGCTGAATAGATCCTTTAGAATATTCATTTATAGGATAGATGTTGGAGGGAGGTAATCGACTGGCTCCCCAACTTTGCAGTATCTAAATAACCCACATATGGGTTTGTTTGTTTTTTTAAAAAAACGTTTGGAGTTACTGTGTAGTAGGATTCTCATGAAATTGAGTTTCAACACACGCACACACACCCTTTCTTTTGCTATTGCTTGGAAAAGGTATAATGGTCATAGAGCTGTACTGGATATTGAACTCCCACAGACTACTGCATAGGAATCTCATTGTCCCCAGATTGTTCCTTCCGGGCATCTATTAATCACCTCCCTTTTTTATTTGTAAAAGTTCTGTCCCACCATTTCTCCTTTTCTTCATATTTACTTTCACAACAACCCTGTGAGGTAAATTATGCTGAGAGTAACTAGCCCAGAGCCACCCAGTAAGCTTCAAAACAGTGGAAAAACTTAACCTGGCTTCTTCATAGCTAGGGTTGCCAACACTGGGTTGGGAAACACCTGGAGGTTGGGTGGGATGGAGCCTGGAGAAGGCAGGATTTGGGGAGGGGAGAGACCTCACTGATATATAATTTAGTTGGTATATAATGATACAGAATGAGAACATAAGATTAGCCATGTTGGATCAGGCCAGTGGCCCATCCAGTCCAACAATCTAGAGAGCCAGCTTGGTGTAGTGGTTAAGAGCAGCAGACTCTAATCTGGAGAACTGGGTTCAATTCCCCACTCTTCCACATGAAGCCAGCTGGG
>NW_015160233.1:519968-553064 GCF_001447785.1 Gekko japonicus
TCCGGTGATGTCAGGGGGTGTGGCATATGCTAATGAGTTATGCTAATGAGCTCCGGCAGCTCTTTTTCTACAAAAAGACCCCTGACTATATGAAACCTTTGTCTGATTCAGCCCAGTTTACTCTTACGTTACTTTTTCTAGGAAATCATCTGGTATTCAGCAATGACTCCTGCATTTTGTTGGAAACTAACATAAATGGCAAGAAGTTCACTTGCTGATCATACATTAGTTATTTTCAGACAGAAAGAACTAATAAGCAGGGTGATACTTTCTGAAGTTAAGCAGCACCCTTGTTTGTTGAACATAAACTGGATTTTTCCTATTGGCATTCTGAAGAATGCAAGTAAATTTATTCACAAACCATGCAGTTCATCATCCTATTTTAAACTGTACTTACAAAGAAAGATGACAGTACTATGTCACTATTACTTTTGTTAGTATTGTACAATATTATGACTTAGGTTTTAAGAGGGAGGAGCTTCTGGGTTCCATACACAAATACTGTGGGCTCCAAAATATTAAATATATAATTTAAGGAGATGTGTGGTAAAAGGATACTTTTGAGTAGCATCAGGGTCCTATAATGAGAAAGGGTTGCCATGACTACTAAGGCTACAAAAGTCAGGTACTCTCATCAAGTGTGAGAACTGCTGGGACTCTGTTTTTATTTTAAACAACCAAGCCATATCAGGATTGCTGACTGTCTGGTATACTGATCCTTATGGTAAATTCCCAATTTCAAGTGAATACCATGGCAAATTCATGAATTGACATTTATGCTATCCTAATTTGTTATTCTCCTTGTTTTGCTTTCCTGGTTTTTTTTTTAATGACACTGTTTATAACATTTTTGTGTTCTATGAGGGGAAATGCCTATTCACTTTTTAACCGCAATTAGTATAAAAGGCATACATTAAATGAAAACATACGATTCGTTAAGTTAATGGATAAGTATATCAAACAGGTAAGTGTTGTAACAGCCTATTTGGTATTTATAACCATCCTTTTCATATTGTTACACTATATAGTTTTATTATGACATTATTTTAAAATTATCCTCTAATTCAGGGTTATGAAAACTTTTTGGCCCAAGTACCAAAAAATGTACCATCTACCAGTGAAAATGTTGGTGTGCCAGCAAACAAAATGTGTGTTTGTGTGTGTTATATATGGCCAGTGATTCACCTTGGGCTTGACAGGCAGTGGGAGGCAATGGCAGATATAAGCCATGCCTATTGCCTTTTCCCACACTGTTGGCCCAGCAGAGTGACTACTGCCTCATTTTCTTGGGCAGAAATCTGGCCTTGGGTGTCAATCAAAAGTCCCTAGTGTATTCTAGCATTATGTTACCTACTGAATGTTAAAATTGTATTTAATCTCAGATCCTAAAACCTAGGATTCTGTTCTGTCTTATTGAATGCATAACCAGTTCGCCCAGCAAAGCTCCCTTCCTCACTCTCAGCTTAACCAGGCTGGGGAAATAGCAGCCCCAGCTGTTCTAAAGGCAGCTTCCAGAATTCATATACCTAGGTCCTACTAGTTTACTTTATTTTCTTAGAATATTTATTGGCACAGGGTTGGATCCAACCATTCTCCAAAGACCCTTCCTCCAGTCTTAGGAAACTCCCTCCAGTCTTAGGAAACTCCCTCCAACTTGTGGCTTTTCCTCCAACAGAACAGCCACTTCACCTGGTTTCAAACTTTTCTTAGTGCAGTGGTAAGGTAGGGGGTTAGATCTACCTCAGCCTTTCCAGATATCTATAGCCTTAAAAAAGGTTAAAACAATTTTATAGTTAATGCAGAATATGTATTCCCCCAAAATGTCTTAAATATCTAAAAAGTGACAACAATCTCATTATATGCATATAAAAGAAATCTTAAAACTTCCTATAAAATACCATTTAACTAAACTTTTTTGCAAGATAGCATAAAATGAAATCTGAACAAGTACCATGTGATAGCCTCAAATACTTAATAAAAATATGTAGATAAAAGGGAATAGTTTGGCAATAAACTAGTCCAATAAAACTAACTAAAAGCCTATGCAAATAAAACTGTCTTTACATGGTGCCTGATAGATAGTATCCTAGGTACCAGGAGGACTTCCACAAATAGAGAATTCCATAAATAAAGTGTCATGACAAAAAAAAACACTATGTCTCTGGTTGCCACTCATTTCATTTCAGATGGTAGATAGATTGATGCAGAAGAAGGCAGCACTTCAGATACCCTGGTCCTAGTCACAGGGCCATAGCCAGGATTTTTTACTTTGGGGGGCATTTAAATAAGTCAGAGTGCCCCCTCAAACACATTGCTAGCAGACAAGGGAGGGCAACAGCTTGGCTCAGCACACACACACACAAAATAAGACAGCTGTATGGGAAGTTGGGAGGCCTGGGAAGTAAGTCAGGGGACCCGGCCCTGAGATGCCCCACTGTAGCTAAGGGCCTGATGAATTAGTTTAGGGCCTTAGTAAGAATCAGCATTTTGAATTGCTCCAGAAACAAAATAGGAATCATGAATATCATTTCAGCAATGTGATGGTATGTCCTTTTAACCCCAATCGATAATCAGCTGCTACATTTTTTTACCTTCTGAAGCATCTGTATAGCCTTCAAAGGCAGCCCCTTGCAGAACGCATTGCAGTAATCAAACTTTGCTGGAATTAGGGCATGGAAACCGTAGCCAAGTCTCACTCATGGAGAAAAGTGACAACTGGTGCATGAAACTGCAGCTGGTGAAAGGTATGGCATGCCTTAAAGGAAATCTGAGCCTTTGTCTGTAAGCATAGACCTCTCTGTGAACCTGTTCTTTTAGGGCAACTGCAACTACTTCTTTAACAAGGTGCTTAAGCAACGGCACCTAAGTGTTGTTTAGACTGAAGTCCAATTCAATGGCCTTCCTCCAGCCAATTGCCATCTCCAGAAACTCATCCAGGGTATGCAATGACCCTGATGTTAGACAGAAATCAAGCTGTGTATACTCATATAAGAGAAGCCATGTTAGATCAGTCTAGTGACCCATCCAGTCTAATACTCTGTGTCACATAGTGGCCAAAACCCAAGAGCCATTAGGAGGTCCAACAGCAGGGCCATAATGATGACACTACTCAAAATTCCTGAATAACCTTTTGCAGCAATTTCATGAATAGACTGGGAGACATAACTGAACACGGCAGGACTCTATAGCAAAGATATCATATGGTCCAACGATTATATCCAGCACTATCTTCTGGAATATAACACCTAGAGAGGAATGAAGCCATCAGCACACAATGCTTATGATCCCTAAATCAGCCATCCAGTCCAGAAGGATACAATAGTTAGTGGTACTGGAAACTTCTAGGAGATCCAGGACATGAAACAAGGACACAACTCCATTGTCATTCTTCTGGCCAGGTCATCTTTCAAGGTAACCAAGTCTATTTCAATCCTCAAATCAGGATAGAGTCTAGATTAAATCCATCCATTTCAGGTTACAACATTGCCTTTCTATACACCAGCGTTTTCAAATAAAACATCTGTCCCTGTGCCCAGCAAGTATGGCACCAAAGAGAATAAAATATCAAGTGAAGAATAACTACTGCTTCTTGCAAATCAAACCAAAGCTCTGCGAAAACTAGTGAGACAGCAACGAGGCCGATGTAAACAATATTTAGAAAAGTGTTAACAGCCAGATGGAAGAATAATAACAAGAAATGAAGATATTTGTGTCAAATTAGTTTTAATAATTATACCAATTAATCTTTGGGGGTTTGATTACTTGATATATAAATCCACATCCCTATGCAATATTTCTTCAAGTCCCACCATCAGAATTTAAGTTATGGACAACATCTAAATGTTGGTAACTCTTGCAGTGTTGCAGGAGATGGCTGAGTGAAACACTCAGTTCCTGTATGGCTGCTTCATTGGTGGCTTAAAAATGTTTGGGTTGCCTATGCAGTCTAGCCAGCTCTGACTAGGAGATGAGAATCACAAAGCTGGGCTTGAGGTCTCAACACTAAAGTAAGTGATAGCTGGCCTAGAAAAGATTGCAGCACATCCATGTTGCTCAAACCCAGAGTCCAAAGAGGGGTGCCAGCAGGGAATGCTGAACGTTCCCATAGCAACCCTTACTGCTGACTGACATGTGACATTTTTTTAAAAGTTCATTCAAGATACCATAGTGTTCATATCCATGACTCTGTCTTGAACCACTTCATTCAAATGTATTTGTCAAAATTGCTGCTTAGCCTATGTTTGTCATACATTTAAGAGAGCACAGCTACATTTGCATGCACTTCTCAGAGATGAGTAACATTTAAAAATGGATGTAAGAAGGGAGAATCCATAATCTCTGAAGGTAGCCTACCCTGGGAAGAGTCTGCTGGAACCCTGTCCTATTAAATATTATTTCAAGCAACATGTGAATTGATGGAATGGTTGTTATGCTTACTGTCTGTCCAAGCTGCACCTCTAGGAGAGAAACACTTAAAAAAACATTATAGCCTATCTCCCAGCCATAGGTTTTGAAGGCAGATTTCAATAAAAATAATGAAAATACAGTAGTTTTTGAACCAATAATAAAAGAACCTAGTCAAATATAAGCATTATTACACCTGGAACATCATCAATATTTTTAGAAAGCCCCCCACCCAAAATTTCCATTGTCACCATAAATAAAGTGGTCAAAGACCTGAGTAAACACAAATGTCTTATTTATTACCTGAGATTTAAAAAATAGACTAGGCACCAAGCATATAGCATCCTATAGGATCTTCTGATGATGGTGTATCTACATGCCTCAGTTAGCTATGCACTAGGTGGTGTGGGCAACCAGAAAAAGCACTCTGATCTGATGAAGAGCTTTGTTGTCAGACTAGTTCATTTGGAGCAGGCATCTAACCTGCAGAACGTCCCTCCCCTTGAAGCTTTCCAAGGGACCTCAGGGTAGCAGGCATGGCTTCCCTCTCTCTCTCTCTCTCTCTCTCTCTCTCTCTCTCTCTCTCTCTTTAAAAAAAATCCTCACTGTTCTGTGATTTGGCAAAAGATTACTGAGGATGCTCATTTATAGTTCACCACTCCAACAATTACAGCACACCAACAGTTTTTACATTCTAAGTAGATCCTTCTTGTCTCCAGACTGTCATGGCACTACTGAGATTGTAACAGAAGTACAGCTGTGTAACTTACCTTTTGTGACACTTTCTCAATGCCACTACCAGATCAGTTTTGTGAAATGTGAATGGGACAGCTTTTGGGGCTCTCAAAATGGGAGACCTCCAGGTCTCCAGGATCCATTACTTTCTCACAACAGCATCAGGAGAGACATCTTGCCAAATTTTGGGCTTATGATGGATTTGGGGGAGGGTCAAATTGTTTGTTATTCCACTTTTAGCTAAAGTGAGGGGGTCTAAATGAAGGACTTGCCATATACTCAATAGTGAGTACTGTCTGCATCTTTAACAGTATTTATGATAACTTTCTGTGTAGGTGGAACTGTGATTCATTCTCCTCACCTGTCGGTGTCATTTTGGCCAACCTGCCATTTCCAGCTTACATGTTCCATGCCTATAACAGCCACAGCCTGACAGCTTCAGCCCTTATTGCATTCCATCTGAGAAAATATTTTAGTTGCTTTTCATTCTCTGTTGTGTCTGCTGTCCTTTCCCATGAAACATGAACTATTAGTCTGTCTCTAAATGAATTGTTCGGAAATATCAGGTCAATGCTTATAGTAAAAGGTGTCTTGAAAGGTGTCCTGGCATGAAAGACATCTCAAAAGAGAAAACAAATACTAACCAGGACAGGAAGATTGGTGGCTTCATCATCCACAGTGATTTTAATCTGGTCCAGCAAAGTGCAAAGAAAGCATGTTTCATTTTCTTTGTTCTGCACTTTTTTCTTTATATATCTCTATTTAATGCCTCAATATTATATGTTGTATTTAAAATAAGGATTTTGCTGCATTTTACTTTTGCACCTCCTTGGATTAAATCTTTTACTTGCCTTTTTGTTACAGGATTCTCATTAGGCTGGAAAACTGTAGTTGTGGTTTCTGTTACACTGCCTGTGAGTTAACACATGCTACAGTCTAGATATTAAAATTAAAACAGCTGAAAAGAAGTCCATCATGAAATACCTGTGGTTAGGCTTTGCTATTTCAAATGGGACTCAATTATTAGTGCTTCTCTACACATCATAGAATCGGAATTGAATGTTTGGATGCTACCCATATGTTATCTACATATAAACATGGGAGTGCTTAATCTGTTTAAATAGCCACATATTCAGTTAACTGAGATATCAGATATCCCTGTGTTTTTGCCATTTGTTAGTCTTATAACTTCTATACAGCACTATTCATGCCACATTTTTTAAAAATGTATTTAAGTTTTTTCCGGCATACATAGCATCATGACAGATTGTTTTACAATTTCGAGTCTGTTAGTCTTCTTTCTACTTTAACCAATTATAAACTTTTGACCATCTCTTTAGCTGTATGTTGTCTTCTTTTCCCTGCAGTAATAAACTTAGCTTATCCATTTCCGCTAATTCCAACAGTTTTACTTTTAACTCCTCCCTGTGATTTTCTCCCTGTGATTTTAGGGAGGCTGCTTGATAGTATAAACGCCAGTTAGGAACACTCATCCCTCCTCTTTCTTTTCTATCTTGCAATGTTTTCCATTTTATTCTTGATTTCTTAGGGTACCATATAAATTGTCTAGTAATTCTGTCTAATTCTAAAAAGAATTGAGAACCTTATATCTAGATTGAAGTTGCACATATTCCCACCAAGATAAATTAATACCTTTTCCCCGTAGAAGCCTCTCCTCTGTTTTTAGTTTATTATTTTTGTCTAGCAGCCCATGATAGCTTTCTTTTTTTGTTTGTTGAGATGAGCGAGGGTTTTGTAAAAGCCTCTACATTTCAACAAGAGTCAGACCAAGAGTCGCTGTATGTAAGGTTTGGAAAAAAACTTTTTATTGAATTTTTGTATGTACATGTACCATAGATTCTTCACATATTATTATTGCATATGATTTATTAAGGCTTTCATCCACTTTCGGAAGAAGAATAGTATCGAAACAATAGAACATTCCGGAGACCATCGTCACACCATTTTCAACTGCCTTGTGCATTTATATGATTTTTTGTACACATTTTTGTATAAATATTGTGATTGTGATTGAAATATTTTCTAGCGCAGTTACCTCACAGTTTCTTCTTTTTGTGGTCTGTTCTGTGACCATCATTTTTGAGGTAAGATAAGTGATACATCAGGCGGAACTCGCCTCAAGCCTTTATGGGCACCACCCCTGGTGGAGATACCCACAAATTTGGGACTGGAGGAGAGGGAAAGGGACCAAGGGCCCTGCCCTCTGCACACTCTTTAGCAATTTTCTCCCTGACCACACACTTTCCCCCCACAAGCTGGGGCCCCTGATAGGCTCCCTAAAACCTTGAAAAGGGATTCTAAAACCATGGGTAAAACTAGCCAACAAGAAGGAACCGTCAACATGTCTGGGATATATGTGTAACCACTCCTTAAGTACCTTCAAGTCTTAGGGTACTGGGCTCCTTGTCAAGAAGACTGGAAGGAACCGCCCCCACCGGAGCCCTTAGGTCCCCCCTTTGGCTTGGTCCTGGGACATGCAGAAAACAAATGTGATCCTATGCACAGGGCATTCGTAGTAGTATTTACAGGACTACCTGATGCACACCCCTTGGGAGGTGTACTCCCAGCACAATAGCCAGGGTCGAACTGACTGCCCTGCAGGGGTGCAGGTGCCAGAAGTACCAGACAGCTGATGGACCAAATGCCCACTGTTAGATTGGTCTCCCAGGTCAGGTTTGGCAGGGGAAATCATCTGCAGCCACAGCTGCTGGTGAATCTGGTCCCATGGGAAGGAAGGATTCATGGCAGCCCTCATTTGGAATTCCTTGTCATATTTCAGCCAAGCAGACCCGACAAAATCCATGTGTCATTTGTAAATCATATCAATGTACTGGAATAGTGGGGCTGCCTGCCAGGGCTGAGCCCATGCTATGAAACCAGCATAAATCAAAAACCCTGGCACCCAGCTGGCCCAGGTCCTGTCCAATGTTCTCTCTAAGCTGTGGAGTCTTGTGAGCAAAAATTCTACTTTGTGAGCTACTGGCATTAAAGTTGTGAGCGAGCCATTTGGCTACTGCTTAACCTAGTTTGCTCTGGAGCCATCCTTCCTGAGGAGAGACAAAAATGTGTGAGCTGGAGGCTAAAAAAATGTGAGCTAGCTCACACTAACTCAGCTTAGAGGGAACACTGGTCCTGTCCATGGTTCTTCACTTGAGCTTTTCCTTGTCTTCGTCATCGAGGTCCCCTTTATCCTTCTCCAATTCCCTGAAGAGAAGGGTAAAGACATCCATGTATTCCCATTTTGAAATCTTCTCCTTAGTGGCTGGTGCTAAGTGATCGCCCAAAGGCATGGCTGAGTTCCCAAAGGGCAAGGCCCTAAGTGGGACAGAGTCATAAGATACCACCCACTGAGAAAGGGGTAACCCCAGGCCCCCCAAGGGGAAACTTGCCAATGGGCACACTGGGCTGCAGGACCACCCCACAGTCCCTGAAAAGGAGGCTGGTTAGGGCTCCAACCCCAGGGCTGGATGATTGGAGGGACCAGTGATGTGGAGGTGGCCTGAACAGAAGCAGTGGCATCAGAAGCCGTGTTAGTGTGGAGCAAGTCTGGGAAGAAGCTTGGAGTTTGGAAGAAAGAGGCTGACCCCAGGGCCAAATGGGCCCCAGTGTTGCAGCACAGCCCACCTGGGCAGAAGCTGGAGACCTGGAGGCAGCAGGCTAACCCCAGGGACTCCAGGACCAGGGGGACTCCTGCTGAGGATTGGTCTTAGGACCTTCTGACTGCCAGGTAGAGGCCCTTCCACTGAGCTACTGATCCTCTTGCCCATCCCTGACGAGCCTGGGGGGAAGAAACCCTCCCTGAAAGTCAAAGGAAGAAGAGGAGTCGCCTACTGAGATGACCACCTCTAGCCCTGCTGGCTCCAGCTGCCCCACTCCCAGCTGAGAACAGCCGGGAGAGCCTGATATCGCCAGGCCCTGGGGTCAAGCAGGGAACACCACCGGTGGGAAGATGACTGCCACTGACATGAGGACCAGGAGACTGGACTGCCAATGAGAGATCTATGCCACGAGTCCTGCATCAACCACCACTTCAATGCTGACACCACAATGCCCTTTGCCACTGCTCACTGTAGGCTGCCAATCTAGAGGCTGACTCAGGGAATGCCGCAGAAGTGAGCTCTTCCACAGGCAAACACAAGTGAAGAACTGAGTGGTCAGGGGCAGAGCCATCTTATAAAGCCTTGGGCCCACCCACTGCCAATACCTTAAAGAGGGGCAAAGGCAGCCCCCAGGCTTAACAGCCACAAGGGCTGCTTGGCTGGGAGGGGACCGGAATCTGTGATAAATCTTTTGTCAATCATAAAACAAATTTTCACCAAAATTCTCCACAAATAAGTGTAGGTGCACTATAGCATGGTGTCTGAATACAAGATTATCAAAGTCCAAATTTCCCTTTAGCCATGATCTCACCAGTTGGTTTGATGTAAGCCATCATTGTTCCAACCCCTGCAGCAGCAATACAAGAATAATAATAGTCTCCTTTGCACAGCTCTTGTGAGGATTCTTAGAAAATGTATGTGCATTGTCTAAACACTCTATAAATGTTAAGTATGATTCTAATTAAAACAAATAGCATGCAAGCTGGAAACACAAATGGTAAATCTTATTTGAGAAGTTACTAGTTCTAAATTTAT
Source organism: Gekko japonicus (assembly GCF_001447785.1). Lineage (NCBI taxonomy): Eukaryota > Metazoa > Chordata > Lepidosauria > Squamata > Gekkonidae > Gekko > Gekko japonicus. The sequence continues at coordinate 529,763 of NW_015160233.1, forward strand.
TTCAAAATGACATTGACAGACATCCTCCAGGTACTGAAATGCTATAATTCAGCCTACCAATACAGGCCTAAGCCTAACCTGCATGGACAGTGAAATATACTGGGTTCAGACGCGTTGAGTGATTAGCTCATAGTTTATTAGTGGTTTCAGCTCGAACTAAAGACAACTCTAGCAGGGCCGGAGTCCTGCTTATAAGCCCGTAAAACGGCACACCCATCACACACCCACTCCCAACAATAGGCTATTTATAGAGGCACTCCTGGGTGATAGGTCCATCCCAGGATTCTAGCAGTCCATTGTTCTGTGTCCCCAAGCTGGGGCTGATGAGATTAGGCTCAGTACACAACACCCCTCCTCCCAAGGTTCAGAACACCCTAGCACACATAGTCCCTACGGTAAGTCGGCCCGCGTCACTCGCGGTTCGAGCAACATGGTTCCATTGGCAGTGTCAGGGTTACTTGCTCTGGTTCAAACACAACAGCTGCAGGACTTGGGGGCAGCGGTGGTGTCAGTACGACCTCAGGCCTGTCCGTTGGTGCCTTTTCCGGCGTTGCACTCACTGGTCCGTCTGGAGTTTTGCTGGCTGTGGGCTGTTCGCTGGGCGCTGGTACCTCTCGCTTGGTCTCTGGCTCCGGCAGCTCTGGCAACTCTGTGTCGTCTTTGTCCAGGGTTGTTGAGGGCAGGCCCAGCTCGGCGGGGAGGAGACGGTGGCAGAGTTGGTCAATGGGCCTCCTCAGTACCTTTCTGCTGTCGGTGGATACTTCGTAAGAGCGGGGGCCGGTAACTCATATGACTTTGGCTGGAATCCAGGTGAGGCTGCTGGAGAAGTTCCGGGTGTAGACGGGGTCACCCGGAAAGAACCCCCGGGGTGCTGCTTGATACTCGGGGTATGCATGATGCTCCGCCACGTGGTTGGGGTGCTTCCAGTCTAGGCGTGTGGTGAGGCGTTGCCCCATGAGGAGTTCCGCTGGGCTGTGGCCGGTGGAGGTGCATTGGGTCACCCGCTGGCTGAAGAGGAAGGTCGCAAGTCAGTGGTCCCAGTCTCCCTGAACGATCTGCCACAGCGCGTCCTTGGTGGTCCTCACCATCCACTCTGCCTTGCCGTTGGTGGCAGAGTGGAAGGGTGCAGACCTTATATGCCTGATGAGGTAATGGCCCATGAAGTCTTGGAACTTTCCTGAGGTGAAGGACATCCCGTTGTCTGGAGGGCACGGATTACTGCTTGGGATGAAGTGGAAGGGACCGGAACTACCTCTAGCCATTTCGTGTAGGAGTCCACCAGGATGAAAAAGATCTGTCCCTGAAAGGGGCCTGCAAAGTCTATGTGTAACCGGGACCACGGTCATTGGGTGGGCTCCCACTGACTGGGTGGTGCCCAGGGCGGTTCTGGATGGGTCTCTTGGCAGGCCTGGCAGTGTTTGACACAGTCCTCTATCTCGCTGTCCATGCCGGGCCACCATACGTAGCTGTGGGCCAGTGCCTTCATCCGTACGATGCCCAGATGTGTTTCATGAAGTGCTGCTAAGACTTGCGGCCGGAAAAGAGGTGTGACCACAACCCAGCTTCCCCACAGCAGGCACCCCTTGTGTGCCGACAGTTTGTTCCATTGGGAAGAAAATGCTGCGAATTCAGGGTTCATGTGGCCGGCAGGCCATCCCCTCCCCACCCAGTCCAGAACAGGGGAGAGGACGCGGTCCCATGTGGTGAGGTGGGAGACGTCTGATACCTGGAGCAGGCAGTCAGGAAGGTCCTCCAGGAGCAGGAGCTGGTGGGCAGGAGCTGGGTCCGGGTCGCAGAAGCGCAGTGGCAAGCAACTGAGGGCGTCGGCGTGTCCCATCCACTTCCTGGGGCGGTGGTGAAGACTGTACTGGTAGCCTGCCAGGAAGATGGATCAGCGCAGCACCCAGGGAGACAGCATCTGTGGCGTTTGGCAGTCTGGAGCCAGCATGCCAAGCAGGGGTTTATGATCCATCACGATGGTAAAGGTCTGCCAGTAGAGGTAATCGTGGAATTTTTTCACACCTGCCATGATTGCCAGGGTCTCCTTGTCAGTCTGCACATAGTTGTTCTTGGCCGAGGACAAGGTGCGAGAACTTCTTGACCGTGGGGTAGCTGGTGACTGAGGATGGCTTCAACTCTGTACAGGGACGCGTCGCAGGCCAGGGCGACTGGGAGTACTTCATCGAAGTCCGTGAGTACAGCATTCGAGGTGAGCAGTTCTTTGATGGCATGGAACACGGTGGCTTGCTTCTGGCCCCAGACCCAGGGGGCTCGTTTGTCGAGCAGCCGATGGCTCAGTACACAACAGACAACTTGTAGAATGACTGGGTTTGTGAGAGCTGCTACATTATGAGTGATTATTATGCACAGTAGGTACAAATGAATAATTTATCAAATATGTTTTCATTATTTCCCTGAGAAAACACTGACAATCTCTCCCTCCTAACATTTGCACACTGAGCAGGTCTTTGCTTAGGCAAATATTTGTGAACAGATAGTCATATAAAAATAAAATAGTCATTACTAATCCAAATATTCAGCCATATTTTGATAATGCAATGAGAATAATTAGTTGATAATTAAGCCATTCTTCTAATCCATATTTTCTTTTGTGCTTTCTTTTTTAATGGCATTTTGAGCTACTCGGTATTTCACGCCAGTAGGATTTACTTACTAGTTTTGAAACATAAGGAGAAATGCACCAACAACGTTTAAAGGTTCATATGTGGACAGAGAAAAAAATATCAGGAACAAAAGAATAGGTAGCAAGGTCTTCTCATGCCTCTTCCTATTTTATATTATTTGACAATGGAGTTACAGCCTCTTTTATAGTGAATTGCAGAGGATGAATTACAAGCTGTAGTAGGCAGTAGATCAATTAAAGATGTAATATGGGCAGATTGAAGATGAATAAAACCAAATTGATCTTCTGAATTTTGTACTATTTCAACTTTTGAGGTGGAGAAAAAAAACTGTCACCAGGAACTAGTTAGTTTTGATTGTGTACACCATTCAATTTACACACACACACGCACACACACACACTATTTAATACATTTCTCAAAGGTTACAACAAATTATAATTTCTTAACTTTACTGCAGTCAAAATAAATGCAAATCATTTTTACGAGCATCAACTATTTCACCCACATTGATCAGATCACTTGGTTGGGCGGATACTTCTTAATTTCCCTTCAAGACTGGTTCTTATAGGAGTAAAAGGATGTTCAAAAACCCATCAGTTCAAATCACCATTTGGTGGCTGATCATGAACAAGGAGCCAATTGTCTGTCAATCAGTCCACTGTTCATGAGCAGTTTGAGCCTGTTTGTCATGTTACTTTTCAAGAATTCAGACAGTACAATACAGTACTTCAATCAGCAATATTTAATGAGTGCACATTTTCACAGATTATGATTTCAGTCCTACTTTCCCCCTTCTGCCTCCTTCACAGACCTGTTGTTGCTTCATGCCACTAAGCAATCATTGGCATAACTAAATAGCAAATCAATCACCCAGTGATTATAAGTGAACATATTTAACCATTTTCTGTTTGTATAAGCCTGTGTTATCATTATTTTGCATGAACACATTTTTGTGCAGCACTATGTCAGGTATAGTCCTGACATGGTGCCATTTAATGATCTGATCCAGCCATCCATAGCCCTTTCTGCATGCATAGCTTATTGCAGTTTACTGCAGAGAATCCGAGCAATTGAGCCTTAAAGCTTCACTTCATATATCTTTGCCTGATTGTCTGCATATTCTTTTATTTTCCGATGGATTCATTCTGCAGCTACAAAAGAAAAGTGTAGTTTTCCTTAATTGGTGTGAGAACATCACTTGTGACTTCTGGGGGTGGTCCAATTGCCACTGACTTGGCCAAGTGTGTGAGCAAGGGATGGGGTACACTGCACCCTCCCCTTTCTCTCCTCTCCTCCCTGCTCTCTCAGGGTTCTAGAAAGGAATGATCAGTGTCAGCACGTGGATCAGGAACCAGCATTTGCCCGCCCCCCACCTCCTCAGTGTGAATCATGAGGTGGGGGAGCCTCTTAATGCTCAGTGCAGGAGCCCTGTCCAATCGGGGGCTGGCTCACTGGCTAGAGCCCTTTCTGCACTAGCAGCTCACTGTAGCTACTCTGGAGAATCTGTGCTATCTAGCCTTTAAGGTTAACTTCGTATTTTGTGTCCCTGCCCACTGCACTATTCTTTTTTCTCAAGTTTATTTTTGTGCATGCATTCTGCATCTACAACCAAAACCCACATTTTTTTTGCTTTTTTTTTGCGTCGCTTGTGACCTGTGGAGGGGGCATCCAATCGCCACTAACTTGGCGAAGTGCATGAGCAAGGGATTGGGCACACTGTACCTTCTCCTTTTTCTCCTCCTCTCTCCACTATCCCACCTGCTTTGGCTAGCTGCTGCTGGGTTCCTCCAGGCATACATGGCCGGCTGGCTAGTCTGTCGGGATGGTGGTGTCCCAAGGGCCTTCAAGCCTCTCCCATTGTTTTCAATGGGCAATCCTGTCATTTCTTTAAATACATCCCCCTAAAAGTTGTATGCAGATTGGCTTTGGGGAAGGGGGAAAAGATCCCTCCTTAGGATCCAGTGGGCAAAGGGGGGAGGAGTGTGTCAAATAACCCCCCTGCAAAGTAGAAGCATCAAATTCATGGAGGATCTCCCTGGGCTGCCCCTCTGCCTGCCCTCCAAGCTGTGTGCAGATTGGCTTTGGGGTAGGGGGGAAAGATCCCTCCCTAGGGTCCAATGTGCAAAGGGGGAGGAATGTTTCAAATGGCCCCCATGCAAGCTAGAAGCATCAAATTCATGGAGGATCTCCCTGGGCTGCCCCTCTGCCTGCCCTCCAAGCTGTGTGCAGATTGGGTTTGGGGAAGGGGGGGAAAGATCCCTCCCTAGGGTCCAATGTGCAAAGGGGGGAGGAGTGTGACCCCCCTGCAAGCTATAAGCATTAAACTCATGGAGGACCTCCCTGGGCTGCCCCTCTGCCTGCCCTCCAAGCTGTGTGCAGATTGGCTTTGGGGTAGGGGGGAAAGATCCCTCCCTAGGGTCCAATGTGCAAAGGGGGAGGAATGTTTCAAATGGCCCCCTTGCAAGCTAGAAGCATCAAATTCATGGAGGATCTCCCTGGGCTGCCCCTCTGCCTGCCCTCCAAGCTGTGTGCAGATTGGCTTTGGGGTAGGGGGGAAAGATCCCTCCCTAGGGTCCAATGTGCAAAGGGGGGAGGAGTGTGACCCCCCTGCAAACTAGAAGCATCAAACCCATGGAGGACCTCCCTGGGCTGCCCCTCTGCCTGCCCTCCAAGCTGTGTGCAGATTGGTTTTGGGATAGGGGGAAAAGATCCCTCCCTAGGGTTCAATGTGCAAAGGTGGGGAGGAGTGTTTCAAATGGCCCCCCTGCAAGCTATAGTCATCAAACTCATGGAGGACTTCCCTCGGCTGCCCCTCTGCCTGCCCTCAAAGTTGTATACAGATTGGCATTGGGGAAGGGGGGAAAGATCCCTCCCTAGGGTTCAATGTGCTAAAGGGTGGAGAAGGCCAGCCTTTTGTTTCTCTCTCTGCCGCCAGCCAAGAGGGAGCAGAGTGCAAGATATCAAACCTGGGGGAGATGTGGCAAAATAAAACAGTGGTGGAAAAAGGGGTGCAAGTGGCCAGAGAAATGGGCAGTGTCGCACAGTCTAAGGTAAGATGTTTACTTAGCATTACCTCCAACTAGGAAGCAGATCAGTCTTTAATTCCACTGCAAAAGCACTCTTGGATACCCCAGGGCAACACCATGAAGGTGAAGTGAAGGTTCCCTTGCTCGAAAGCCAGTGGAGTCTGACTCTAGGGTTGCGGTGCTCATCTCTGTTTCGAAGCCGAAGAGCCAGCGCTGTCCGAAGATGTTTCCATGGTCATGTGGCCGGCATGACTAAACACCAAGGCGCACGGAACGCTGTTACCTTCCCACTGAAGTGGTACCCATTTATCTACTTGCAATTCCTTGCTTTCGAACTGCTAGGTTGGCAGGAGCTGGAACTAGAAATGGGAGCTCACTCCATCATGCGGCACCCGGGTCTTGAACTGCTGAACTACCGACCTTCCACAGCCTGCAGTTCAGCGTCTTAACCACTTCAGCCACCGCAGCTCCAGACAGGGCAACACCATACTGACTACAAAATCACCACTGAACAGGCATAAAAATATGAATAAATCCCCAAAAGAACCAATGTTGTGTCCTGGAAACGCCATCAGGCAGTAGCCAGGCGAGACGGGCTTGATCCCTAAGAACAATGGGGACCAGGGTCCTAAAGTCCACGAGGGGAACCAATAGAAACCATGGCAGGAGATTCAAACCCTCCAATGTGAACTAGGGGTGTCCCCTGGGCTATGTATATAGTTGGCCACTTGGTCGTTTGTTCTCTGTCTTATGTGTGAAGTACTGAATAAACACGTGTTTCTAATGTCGTGGTCCGAGTCATGATGTATCGAACCGAGCACTTTACAGTGGCGACAAGGATGGGATACTGACAAATGAGCCTAACTCCGGCCGGCATCGAGCCCCGCAAAACCACTCGCTGCCACCCCAGGAGTCATGGCCACCGTTTCCCATCCATGAGCGACCCCGAGCCCCCAACAGCGCTGCATAGAGCCCCGAGTCTGAGGAGGAAGCATCCGCGCCCCGAACGCTGCTGAACAGCCACGCATTATAGCAATCACTGGCAAGGGCATTTTCCTGTGTGAACAAAGCATTCCAGTTGAGTATTATTGCTATTTTTATTTATTTATTTGGCTAATTTATAGGCCACATTTCTCACACAAGACTAATTACAGTGTAAAGAAAGAGAGAGAAAAAGTGTAATCATAGAAAATGAACAATACAATAGGACTAGGAATAAAACTTTCAAAGACAATGTGAGCAAGAACTAGAACAGCAAACTGCCTAAAACAAAGGTATTGTATGAATAATGGATTACAAGGTATAAAACAATACAGTAAAATCCAGATGATAACCTGCACTAATTAGGGGATAACAGTGGATATACAGACTTATTCCCATATGAAGATGTCTTTCTGGAATGTTCCCTCTCAATAAAGTTCTGATTCCATTCTAAGAATGCCCTCCAGAACTTTTCAGTTTTACACACTTGGCAGAATGATATAACTATGGGAGCCCTCCACTCCTCAGGCAAGCTATTTCACAAGATGGAAGCTGCCACAGAGAATGCATGTGAATGATATGTGGATGCATCTCTGGTCTTCTTACTGAACTGGAGTCACATACATACACAGACCTTTATTGGCATATGTCAAGTTACAGGAAGAGATATAAACAGATAAAGGAGAAATGAGTCAGTCATATGCATCTATGCATTGCACAATCAATCCTAAATTACCAAACTTAGAAATAAGGCAACCTTTTCAGTCATTTCAGGTGACAAATCATTCAGGAGATGGCGCACCTTCAGAGCATCTGGGCAGAACTGGAGTCTCTGCATTAAGAATTCTCACATCTGACTTTTTATTTCTGAGTTTTGTACAGTGCATAAACTGTTTGTCTCATTTTTCAGTTGCTTTTGTTTATTATTTCTGTGTGGTGCTTTACAATACACACATGTAGTTGTTTGCATTGTTAAAATACTGTCAGACAGCTTCCCACAGGGAGAATTTGTAAACTGCACAGGGTCCCCCCCCCCCCTAGTCTGTCATGACCTTCTTTTCTCTTTAACTACAATCTTAAGAATACTTTCCTGGGAATAAGACATAGTGGGGAGAAATGAGACTTGTGTCAGAGTAGACCTGATTGGGATTGGTCCCCAAATTTCCTTGTTTTTGCTTTTATTTGGAATTTCTTTTCTATTACTTTTCTTCACACTGTGTTTGCCTGGGAGAAGCTACAGCAGAGAATGTAAATCCTTCCTAAAGTAAACTGCCATTTTGAAGAACTACTTACATTTCAGTTTAGAATAGAACAAAATGCTGTAATTACTGAAAGACATTTTCGTGCACAGCAGTTGGCCCCAGTATGTTTTTTATTTGGTTCCAATATGCAATACTGCTTTTAAAAATTAAAATCATCCAGATTTGTAGAAAGCTCTTTCTTAAGATACATGAAAACTTTATTTACCATGAGTTTATTTCATTCCAATACTAAGATGTTATTTCTACACAAAAAACTGGAGGGAACCATTTTCGCTGAAAAGTTCATTATGTGACAAATATTGTGGAACAATTTGATTTCTGGACTTTTTCGTGCTGTGTATAAACTTTTTCCTCACTAGAAATACACACAGTTTGATTCTGAAGCGCAATAGGGAAATAGTTTTTTTATGGGGGAATTTATTGGCTTGTAAGTATACACACATATATACACATATACTCCTTATATATATAAGGAGCTGCGGTGGCTCAAGTGGTTAAGACGCTGAACTGCAGGCTGTGGAAGGTCAGTAGTTCAGCAAATCAAGACCCGAGTTGCCACATGACGGAGTGAGCTCCCATCTCTAGTTCCAGCTCCTGCCAACCTAGCAGTTTGAAAGCAAGAAATTGCAAGTAAATAAATAGGTACCACTTCAGTGGGAAGGTAACAGTGTTCCGTGCGCCTTGGTGTTTAGTCATGCTGGCCACATGACCACGGAAACGTCTTCGGACAGCGCTGGCTCTTCGGCTTTGAAACTGAGATGAGCACCGCAGCCCTAGATTTGACTGGCTTTCGAGCAAGGGAACCTTTACCTTTATTTTAAGTATACTTATGAGAAGTAGGTTCCAAGGGAATAAGTGGAGCTTAATTCAAGTGAGTGTTTATGATAATAAATTTGAAAGAAAGTATTTTGCTCGATAATGAAACCATAGATCTGAATTCAAATAAGTGCATGACTACCTTGACTTTTGCAAGGAGATTTGAGGCTTGTGTTTCAAGATTTCATACTCTGAATGGAAAACCCTATTTGAAACCGGGAAAACCCTATTTGAAACCACAGCCCTGTAGACAGGAATTTTTTCGGAGGGGTGTCCTGCATGACTGTCAAGGTTTCCCAGCCCCAACGAAGCTGGCAAGGCTTTTCTGGCCCCTGAAGGCAGAGCCCACCACGTTCCACTCAGGGCTGGGAGGGAGGATTGGTTTCTGAGTCAACATGTGACAGGCCCCTTGCTCTGAAGGAGACTATCCCCTGCATGTGCTTTCATGGCCGCAATCCTGTGTGGGTTGCTTCAAGCAGGGGCTTGCTGGGAAGGAGCCTGCAGGACTCACCCATCAGCCAGGAGACTCCCTTTGGCCCCAGTGCACCAGAGAGGATGCCTTGGCCCAGAAGGCCACCACCATTGAATGCTATGCCAGCGGGACTCCCCACCACTGGGACGCTGGCCTCAGAGACTTCTGGGACTCAGCTGGAGAGGGTTGTAGCACCTTGTTGCTTCCTAGTCATGGAAACAGCAACACTGATATCCAGGTGTCCCATGGTCAGACTTTACACATTGGGAAACCTAACAAATATGACAGAGCGGTGCTGCATCCTCCTCAGGGGCAGAAGAAAGGAAGGAAACTGTGCTTCTAGGCAGCACGGCTGCGGCCCAAAGCAGCACGGCTTAAACAAGATATTTAAAATTTAAACAAGAAAGAGAAGATTGGGGTAGAGGCATTGCAGTTGTGATAGGGGGCACCGCCCTCAGTGCCCCCCACTGGCTATGGCCCTGACCTTACATGAAATAGCATGTGAAGTTCAGATAATCGGGGGGGGGGGTTAAAAATCCTGCACTTTCAAGTGCTTGAGCTTTTTAGATTCCAGCTTTTCTATTGTAGTTTAGAGAAGCAAATTTTTTGCTGTGATTGGATTTGATCAGAAATGTGACTCAGTACAGGAGAAGGAATACCAAAGTTAAACATGATCAATGTGTTTCTTCATGTTAGGGTGTCCTGGAAGTGAAGGGAGACATAGCTGTAGTCCACTTCTCTCTGAATTAATCAGAGAGAGGGAATAGTGTCTAAAATAAGTGACAGCCCATATAGCAAATGATATGCCAATAATGATGTAAAACGGCTTTGTGCAAAAAGTTTCCGGGGGAAAAAAATCACAAGTGATGTTGGTGCTACTGTCAGGGTGTTCATTAGTGCATATATGTGGGATGTCAGCTTCAGCAAAAAGGATCTAAGTTCTTTTTTTTTTAATGGGGAAGGCATCTAAGAACAAATGTCGCCCAATTTGAGACACCTGGGAAAAGACAATTAAACTAAATTGGGGCCATTCTTGAGAACTGTATAAAACTGACATTATGTTCTGTAAAAATCATCCAAACGAAGCCTGACACAAGATCAGCAACTTCTGTGAGAGCGAGAAAAAAATACAGGTATATGTAACAGAATAAGAAAAGTAAAAGAATGAGTGTTTGTTATCACCTGGGAGTAACGAGTTACCCAGAGGAGCATACAGGTCAACTCCTGAGTTATACTGACTTTCTTAGTCATTTTTTTTTCTTTTCATGCATGTTGGATCTCATTTTAAAAGGCAAATCAAAAAGGGAAAGGTTGCTTTGAAGACCTTTAAATAAGTACCCTGGAAGAAATAACTTTCTTACCTAGGTAGGTAATTGAAAATATATGCATACATATAGATTTTTTTTAACTACTGAGGATGTATAATCATCTAAACTTTCAGTGAAGACAGCTAAACTTGTCAAGATTTTGCACCTTGCCAGATTATTGAACTTGGCTCCACCAACTCCTGTAAATCCCTTGACTCATGGTAGCCACAAAATTGCAGTGCTTCATGCCTGCTGGGCATATTTCTAAGAGTCTGCTCAGTTTTAAATGCCCCCCCTTCTCTAGGCTACCCCCCCTTTTAAAGTAAAGCACACTTGTGCCCGAGTAGTGTTTATTTTCTTGTTTTATGGTGAGCCATAGTTTTTATCTTAGTTTTTGTTGGAGGCCATTCTGGCCTTGCAGCCTTGGGACTCGAGTTGATAACAGATGTAGCTTAAGGCACCACCAGCTGCAGCTGATTTATACCAATGGTTTTAAGACATTGAACCAGCAAGAATCAGTATTTGCTGGAACCCACAACACTCGTGGAAGTAGAAGAACCAGATAAGCTCCCAGAAAGAGTATCTTATGGACTACAGCCATGTAATCTGTTTAAAACGTGGAAATTTGAGGGTCTGAGTTCTGGTTGAGCCAATTGTAGCTGGATGATTTCTGCACCTCCCAGACTTCTGTACCTTCCTCTTCTTCCAATGATCTACCAGGCAACAAAGAGAAGAGGAATAAAGAGGACGAGTGCCTTTTGACCTGGACTCCTGTGACTCAGTTTTGAGGGAACAGAAACATGAACAAACATGTGTACAAGGGGGACCCAACAGATGTTGTTTACCTTGACTTCCAGAAAGCTTTTGATAAAGTTCCTCATCAAAGGCTCCTAAGTAAGCTCAATAGTCACATGATAAAAGGACAAGTCCTTTTGTGCATCAAAAACTGGCTGATTAATAGGAAACAGAAAGCGAGTATAAATGGGCAATTTTCTCAGTGGAGGGTGGTAAGCTGTGGGGTACCTTGGTCAGTCTCTGCCAGTTCGGACCCCATCAACATGAATTTATAGTTCGGATTTTTGGCCCCAATGTGCATCACTTTGCACTTGGCCACATTGAACCCCATTTGCCACGTTGACGCCCACTCGCCCATCCTCGACAGATCCCTTTGGAGTGCCTCACAAGCCTCCCTGGTTTTCACCACCCTGAACAATTTCATGTCATCCGCAAATTTAGCCACTTCACTGCTTACTCCCAACTCCAAATCATTAATGAATGAGTTAAAAAGCATCAGACCAAGTACTGATCCCTATGGTACCCCACTGCTTACCACCATCCACTGAGAAAATTGCCCATTTATACTCACTCTCTGTTTCCTATTAATTAGCCAGTTTTTGATCCAAAAGAGGACTTGTCCTTTTATCCCATACCTATTGACCTTACATAGGAGCCTTTGATGAGGAACGTTATCAAACTTTGATGAGGAACGTTATCAAACTTCTGTTGGGTCCCCCTTGTCCATGTGTTTGTTCACTCCCTCAAAGAACACTAATAGGTTAGTGAGACAAGATCTTCCCTTACAGAACCTATGCTGAGTCTGCCTCAATAGTTTTTGTTCATCAATGTGCCTACTAATTCTTTCCTTAATAACAGTTTCCACCCACTTATCTGGTATTGATGTCAGACTGACTGACCTGTAATTTCCCAGATTTGCTCTGGAACCCTTTTTAAAGATGGGAGTGACATTAGCTACCTTCCAGTCCTCAGGAATGGAGGCAGATTTTAAGGAAAGATTACATATTTTTGTCAGGGGATCCATAAGTTCACATTTGAGTTCTTTCAGGTCGGGTCAGTTTTTAAGTTGTCTATCAGTCGTAGGACCTCCTCTCTCGTCACCTCAATCTGACTCAGGTCTTTCAACACCCCTCCAAAATCAGCGGTTCTGGAGTAGGCAAGCACTTTTCATCTTCCACCGTGAAGACAGAGGCAAAAAATGCATTCAACTTCTCAGCCATTTCCCTATCATCTTTTAGTACTCTTTTTACACCTTGGTCATCCAAGGGCCCCACTGCCTCACTGGCTGGTTTCCTGCATCTAATGTATTTGAATCATGCAAGCCTTTCTCTATACCTATTTGTGTCTTTCCTAACCTGTGGTATATATTTCTTCTGAGCTTCTAGGATTGTAGTTTTAAATAGTCTCCAAGCTTCCCCCAATGGTTTTGACCCATTCTACTTTTCCTTTCAGTTTCCTCCTTGCATGCCCCCTCATTTCAGAGAAGTTACCCCTTTTAAAGTTAAAAGTGGGTGTGTCGGTCTTTTTGGGCAACTCCCTATTTATACAAATGTCGAATATAACATTATGGTCACTGTTCCCAAGCAGTGCAATCTCTCACCAGGTCTTTGGCATTACTTAGGACCAAAGCCACACTTCACTCCCAGAAAGCTCCTTCCCACCCCCACCAGTACATCAATGAGTCCTGGCAACCCTGGCTCCATGTGCCAGCCAACCTAGTTTTCTTCACTGAAGGCATACATTCACATTTGGTGTGATGGCAGATTCTGAAACTTGACATTTCAGAACTTAACTAAAATTTGGTTTGGTGGAACTGATCCCTGTGCCAGAAAGATCCTTTAAAAATATGTCACAGTGATGATAGAGAGTAGAGACAGCTGTGCTAGCGCAAAAATTTGAAGTGGGCATAATACATGCTTCACTCTGTCCTAAATTCTCTCTTGCCTGTAAATGTTTCATCATTACAGTTTTGTACTTTTCAAGCATGAAGCATGTCTTGTTGAGAAATTTGACTATGCTTTGTTCTGTCTCTTCTATGACATTATTCTTGTACTCAGGTATTGATTGGAATGTTGGTTAGAAAGAGAAACTAGCCAAGTTTCATCATATATTCTCAAAGCTCTCATGTCAGTCATGGAATAACACTGTAAAATGGATGCAGGGCTCACGCCAGCTGCATGACATCTAGGCAGGTGCTGGAGCCTTAGGAAATGTCACACTATCAGATGCCACCTCTGACCATGTGACCAGCAGAAAAGCACCCAGCCACGGCTATCACCGCTGGCCATAGCTAACACCTCAGGCCACTTCATCTCTTCTGCTTGAAACAATTGCTGAACTGTCAGTTTAATAAATGAGTAGCCACTTTGTTGTGATCAGCATTGTCAGGGCTTATTTCAAAAAGTGATTCTGATTCCTTCTCACAGCCTAGCCCAGCCAAAGTCAATTGGTAGTATTTCAAGGTGAATTTATTCATACTTTATAAAGGTTTTGTGCACAAATATATCGAGACAGTTGAATAAATTAAAATAAATAGACTGGGAGTTACATATTCCTTGAAGTAATTGAAATAGTTTCCCCCCAATATATGTGTAGCAATAATGCTACTTTTATGAAAACTGGACTATCTACAGAGAGGAAAACATAGAATTACCATTTTGATAACATATTTGGAAAATGCATTTGGGGATAATTTGATGAAAAGGGCACTTGAATGATGTCCTTGCCTTTAACTTTGTCCATGGTAAAGGCAGTTGAAAAGGAGTTTTACCATACAATAATAATACACAATTAGTTTATTATTAGTAAATACATTAACAACCCTATTTATTTCTCCAAACACTCTTGATACAGTCAGAGTAGAAAATAGTGACCTTGATATACCAATGGCATAAGTCGCTATAAAACAGTTTCATGTGAGTACTGCAGGAACAAAAGGAAGGTGATACAATTGGTCAATATCATTGATTAAGAATTAACAAAATGTGAGTACTGCAGGAACAAAAGGAAGGTGATACAGTTGGTCAATATCATTGATTAAGAATTAACAAATTTTGAATTATCTCAATAGGGTTCACAAGAACTGAAATGTCTGTGTTGAATCTGTTTCCACAAAAGCTTTGATATAGTGACTGAATCAAGGCAACTACAGCTGGATTCTTACCTGAGACTGTTCTCCACAAAACCAGTAAATGCCATTCTGGTATCAGGTACATGTGGATTTAAAAGTGAACAACCACAAATAATTTGTGTAATGTACCACTTAATAATTTACTTCCTGGATTTTACTTTTCATACGTGGGTAGTTGAATTATGATCATGACAACCACTCTTCACCAGCATCAGTGAAGGTCTCTGTAACCTATGTCAAACAAATGTGATCAAATTTGTGCTGCTAATACTTCATGGCATGACACCACAACTCCCCCTTTTCCACATAGTTAGTAAGCAGCAATACCAAAATGCTGCCATCCCCCAACCTGTGCAATTATTTCCCAGTGTAGCTGAACCCAAGTTTGAACATGTACTTGGAAGCCATGCAATAAGAATGACACTAATTGACATTTGATGTTATAGTGGCATTTTAAAAAATGTGATTGCAATAGCTGTAGCTACATCACCTGAAAGTTGTAGGTGAGACAATTATAGTACTACAAAGACCTTCAACATGTAGAGGGATTGTGCTTCTCTTCCTCATGAATGGGGGGGATGCAATAAATCATCTGAAAAAATGAGAATGTAACAGGGAGAGAATGGAAGAATGTGTTCAGGAACTACTATTATGCCTACTATCACATACACATGGATTGTTTGTCTCAAGCTGGGTGGTATTGGGAAATTGTTTTTTTTTCTTCCTGCTTCTGCTCGGCTTTGTGGTGCTTCCATGCACCTTCTTGGTTTTCTTGTGATCTTTCCCAAAACTACTATGCTGTGCTTGGGAAAGATAGCATGAAAGTTGGGGGAGGGATCCATGTGGAAAGGGAAAATCCAGTTCTTCCTGGCGTGCCCATGTTGGCATACATTTCCCTGCCCCATAGAAGCCATTCCCACCCCCCGAATGTTTTATTAGTATTGGAAATTGAATATCACTATAACATTATTCCAATCTGTCCATAGGTTTCTCTGGTTTAAAAACAAAACAAAACAAGGATGCCTCAAGCCCTTTAATTCCAGATCTAATGGGAAAGACTCTTTTCCCCTTGGTGAAAGAAAATGAGAGCTGGGATTTCAGAAAACCAGATAGACAGATGAGTACAGTGCTATAATGATCTTCCTGCCAACAAAAGTCTGTATGGTCAAAGCTATGGTATTCCCTGTAGTAAGTATGGCTGCGAGAATTGGACCATAAGAAAGGCTGAGTGCTGAAGAATAGATGCATTTGAATTATGGTGCTGGAGAAGACTCTTGAGAGTCCCTTGGACTGCAAGGAGATCAAATCAGTCAATCATAAAAGAAATCAACCCTGACTGTTCCCTGGAAGGCCAGATACTGAAGCTGAATCTCAAATACTTTGGCCACCAAATGAGAAGGAAGCACTCACTGGAGAAGACCCTGATGCTGGCAAAGACTGAAGGTCAAAGAAGGATGGCAAAGGATGAGATGGTTAGACAGTGTTATTGATGCAATGAATGTGAAATTAAGCAAACTCCAGAGCACAATGGAAGACAGGAGGGCCTGGCGTGATGTGGTCCATGGGGTCACGTAGAGTCGGACTTGACTGTGTGACTGAACAACAACAATAATGATCTTTGGTTGCTGAATAAAAAAGAAAATGGAAAAAAAACCCTGGTGTGTGTGTGTGTGTGAGAGAGGCCTCTCACAAGAGACTGGGGTAGGGGAAATGTGGGGAAACCTACCACGAGAAAGACTGTAACTGGTCTATTGTATCGCCACTCTACAGCAGCAATAAGCTGCACTAGCCTGACCCATGTGCAACAAATTTAGCTAAGTGGAGTACTACAATTTTAGAGACTGCCCTTCCCCCCATGCCCCATGATGTATTTTGCTGGAAAAACACAGTCCATGAAAATGTAGCACAGCCCTAAAATTTGCCTCAACAAAGCCAGAATTCTTCAGAAATAACATGCTGAAAGTCTCTAGGAAATACGGCACACTTCTCTTTACTGACTGCTGAATTTTTCATCTGGTAAATTATAAAAATCCTTCAGCTTAGGTGATTTTCTCTTTGTTTTCTATAAAGATCAGGATTGGTATCCAGACTCAGTAACTCTGTTTTGTGTGATAACAGTAAGCACTGTTTTGTTACCATAGAAGAAACCAGCTGAATTCACAAAGCCGAGTGCTTTTATGTGGTGTGGTCCTATGACTTGCAGCAGTAAGTATGTAAAAAAAAAAAATGCAGGTGATTGCTGTACCAGTGTAACATCACAAATCATGAAGTTATATTTGCATTCTGGGCCACAGATGCAGTGAAATTTTGCCCAAAGTGTACTTCAAAGCAAGTTTGAGGGCAAAATGTAAGATTAATTACTGTACATATAGTATCAAGGAGGTACATATAGCTGCTTAAAAATATTCACTCTGATATTCCTGTGCATATATATATATATATAAAGGGACCATATGTACCTCCTTGATACAAATAATGGCATTACTATGTAGTGGTTATAACTTTCACCAACATGTGAGAGAGAGAGAGAGAGAGAGAGAGAGAGAGAGAGAGAGAGAGGGGGAGGGGGGAGTACCACGCATACATAGTCAGAGAGAGAGAGAGAGAGAGAGAGAGAGAGAGAGAGAGATCAGTGTTGGTGGAAGTTACACCACTACATAGTGAGGGATTACATATCCCATCTGAAAAATGTAGTGCATATTAATGGCATTATCTGTATCAAGGAGGTACATATGGTCCCTTAATATATATTTAGTGAATATTTTTAAGGGACCATATGTATCATATGTACCTCCTTGATACTAGAGTTCTCAAAGGGAGGCTGCAGTTTTAGGTTGAACTACATACTGTAAACTGTACTGCTGAGATAAGAGGAAAATATATGTTTGACTTCAGGAGATTCATCTTCATCCGCAATCATGATTAGTAGGTGGCAGGACAATATAGCATCAAACCGTATGCAAAGATAACTGAGGCTTGAAATGTGAATCTTTTGCCAGAGTGAAAGATGGAAGATGAAAGTTGTAATCTCTTCAAATTCATAATTTACTGAATCTTAGGCAGAGCCAAAGTGATTGATAATATCAAGACAGGGTTTAGCTATTTGAAAAGCATTTTATTGCATTACACAAATGTGAAATCTTAAAGTTTTAGTCCATCTTTATCTGTAACTTCTTACAGCTCTGGGGAAATGTATCTGCTTGTGGGGAAAACCCCCCTAAAGGCTAAGGGGAAAAACATATTACACAAAATCCTTGTGTAGCTCATAACTTTGTACATCATTGCCTATGCACTGGTTCATGTGGAATAATTATATATAGGGGTGTGCAAAAAACCCCTGCCCCCCCCCCCCAATCCCGGTCACATCAGATAGCTGAATAAATACCCCGACTGGTATCCGGCTGAAAAAATACGTGGAAAATACTGGTAAGGTATTTGGGGAAGATTTTTTTTAAACTCAGATAAACTGAATGCACACCCCTAATTATATATCAAAAGAACCATGGATTATATATCAGAAGAACCATGAATTACTCTTACCATTCATCACACATATTCCGCTAAAGTGGATTAAAGTTCTGCAGGGCCCACAAAAATGGAGCTCTTTCGCCAGGCTTTTAGGTAGGAGCTGTGTTATCATCTATGCCCTGTGCCACTCTATCTCCAGCCTGAGCCCTCCGATAATGGATGGATCGATAAATGCACTTTATTGTAATGATACCGCCATCGTTTTGTCAATTGTTTTTAATAACTTGTATATTTTATATTAATATTTGTAATGTTGTTTACCTATTTGTTCTTCTGTAAGCTGCCCTGAGCCTGCCTTGGTGGGGAGGGCAGGGTAAAAATCAAATCAAATCAATCAATCAATAAAAACATTCATTAACAAACCATCCCACATGATAATGGCTCAGTTAAGGTGCACTCCCATAATTTTTGCACATTATAAAACAGGCTTCTTTTTTTGCAGTCAAGTCACACCCAATTTATGATGACCCCAAATGGTTTTCAAGGCAAGAACTTCAGAGGTGGTTTGTCATTGCCTGCCTCTGCATCATAATCCTGGTATTTCTTCCCATCAAAATACTGACCACACAAATCTACCACTGGGGTATTACTATATAGCATATATATTTGGGTATTTACATGACAGAAGAGATGGCAGGGAAGATTTATAAACCAATTACAGTGCGATCCTGAGAACACTTTCTTGGGAATAAGCCCCATTGAATAGAATTAAGTAGGTTGCCAAGTAAATCTTCTTAGGATGGCACTGTTGGTCTTTGAAGAAAGCTTCATAGTACTTTTTTTTTTTACTTTACAGTATCTCTGTGTTAGTGTAGAAAACAAAGTATCCATATATAATGCAATCTGTGCAAATCATGTGCCTCTTTTGGGACAATCACAACTGTTTAGAAACATACTCAAACTTGTAGGTTCATGTGTGAAGTGGCTGTCAGTGGCAGCAGTGTACTGGCCACCTTTGTACAGTTCTTCTTTACTCTGTATCCTCACCCATTTTTTATTACAATTCTAGTGCTCATGCAAGCCTCCCTGAGTGTTAATACTGTTTATTTCTGTCCCTGCCTGTCAGGATTTTGGTTAAATCAGTTCTTAACATCAGCCAGTTTGAAGAAAACTAACTTTATTGAGACAGTTGATAGATACCATCCTGGACACATCTATTGTTAGGACTGAAGTTGAACGCATGAAGGTTGCAGATATAGTAAATTCAAGTAAGGCACTAAAGCTCAGGACCCAAGCACCCCACGGTATTTGCCCACCAGAACTAACAGTCAGCTCTTCCCTCCCATAGGCACGTAGCCTCTACATAGCAAGGAAAACAGGATCACAGACATTTGAGAAGCCAGGACATTTCGCACCGCTAAGGTGACAAGCCCTGGGCACATCAAAGAGAGAGAGAGAGGAACCTCCTCTCTCAAAGGCAGGTGAGCTGTAAAATGCAAAATGCCTGACATACTGCCCCCTTCCCAGACCATCCTACCCCTTCAGTTTGTGAGGGTATTTGTTATGGAATGCCCGAGCTAAAGAGGGAGCTCTAACACGTTTACATTTCACCCACTCATTATGAGATTCATCAAAGTCCTTCCATTTAATCAAATAGTACAGTTTGTTCTGTCTCAAAAACTTAGAATCAAGGATCTCTTCCACTTCATGGTGGGATTCACCATCAATCATCAGAGGAGGTGGAGTAGCTGGACGAGGTCTCCACTCGTTCGGGCCGGGATCCTTTTTTAATAGGCTGAAATGAAACACAGGGTGAATATGCCTCAGATTCTTGGGTAACTCAAGTTCCACAGCCACCTTGTTCAAAACCTTCAACACCTTGAATGGCCCAATATACTTCCACCCCAATTTCCTCCCCCATTGGATCCTCTTCAAATTCTTTGTACACAGAGTCCCCAGGCTTCAAATCCCATTCAGGGGCTCTCCCTTTATCCGCTTGTTTTTTGTAGTCCTCTCACCTTTTTCAGAGTCTCTTGGATTGTGGACCATCGCTCCTTCAGATCCCCCCACCACTATTGCAAATCTCCCAGTGTGGGCTCCTGGGTAGTTACTGTGGGGAGGGGGCCCCTTCGTACCCATGCACAGCCTGAAAGGGGGAGAGGCCAGTGGTACTGTGTACTGATAACTGTATTCCACATAAGGGAGGAGGTTGACCTAGTTGTCCTGCTGGTAATTGGTGAAGCACCAGAGGAATTGTTCAACCACTTGATTCACCCTTTCAGTTTGCCCATCCATCTCTGGGTGATAGGAACTGCTTAGACCTTGTTCTACCCCCAATACCTGCAGCAGCTCCTTCCAGAATTTAGTGAGGAACTGCGATCCCCAGTCTGAAATGATCTTGCGAGGAACAGAATGGAGCCTCACAATGTGGTGCATGAAAAGCTTGGCTAGTGATTTAGCTGAGGACATTTGTTTGCACGGAATGAAATGTGCCTGCTTGGAAAACATGTCAACCCCCTCCCAAATCACTGTTTTACCCTTACTGTGTGGTAAGTCCAGTATAAAGTCCATTGAAATAACTGCCCATGGTCTCTCTGGCATTTCAAGGGATTCTAAAGTCCCAGGGGGCTTTCCTGATCTCCGTTTCCCCATTAGGCAAGTCTGGCAGGAACCCATGTATTGGGAAATGTCCGCCCTCATTCGTGGTCACCAGAATTGTCTTTGTCGGAGATGCAGGGTTTTCAGGTATCCAAAATGCCCCACCAGTTTATTTTCATGTGCCACAGTCAGGATTTCCCCTCTCAAGGCCCTGGGTACGAACACCCTCCCACCTCTGCACCTACACCCATTCCCCTTCTGTTCTTCTGAAGGTTCAATTTGAATGTCCCCCATGTCCCCTTCTGCAAAACCTGTTTAAATTTGCAAATCCAGGGTTCAACCTCAATGGGTGCCTCTGCTTTTGCCCAGCTGCAAGTCACCACTGCCCCTCCCCAACTGGGCGGGTGTGAACATCGAGTCTATGACTTCTGCTCACTGGCTGTCATGTTGCGGGAGGCGAGACAGTGCATCAGCCAGAGAGTTTGATTTATCTGGGAGGTGCTGGAGGGTGAACCGAAATTTAGAGGAAAAACTCTCCCCATCGTAGTTGCTTGGCATTCAGGTGCCTTGGAGTGTGTAATGCCTCCACATTTTTGTGGTCTGTCCATACTTCAAATGGCACCTATGCCCCCTCCAACCAGTGCCTCCAGGTCATAAGGGCTAGTTTGATAGTGGCCAACTCCTTGTCCCAAATAGCCCAATTATTCTCCGTGGGGGAGAACATCTTGGACACATATGCCAGGCGGTGGAGCTTCCCATCTTCCCCTTGTTGCAGAATCGCCCCTCCCATAGCCACATCGGAAGCATCCACTTGGATTTTAAAAGGTTTATTTTCATCGGGGTGATTTAAAATGGGCTCAGAGGTAAACAACCCCTTGAGTTTTTCAAATGCCTGTTGGCACTCTGGGGTCCAGTCCAGCTTGGTACCCGGCTTTTTACTTTTGGGACCCTTCCCCTTCATTTTTAACAAGTCAATAAGGGGCAGGGCTACCTGGACGAAGTTTGGGATGAATTCGTGGTAGAAATTAGAAAATCTGAGAAACGATTGGAGTTGGCGCTGGGTGCGAGGAGCCTCCCACCCCACCACATCCTGTACTTTATGGGGATCCATGCTCAGTCCCTTCCCCAAAATTCGATAGCCTAGGAAATCCAATTCATCCCTATGAAACTCACACTTGAAGAGCTTGACAAAGAGCTGGTGCTTATAAAGGGTTTGGAGCACTTCCCTGACCAATTTTACATGCAAGTCTTTATCTTTTGAATAGAGATACACTAGCACCCCCTTGAATAAATGCTTGTGCAACACTTCATTGATTTTAAGTTCATAAAAACCCCAGGAGCTTCCGTTAACTCAAATGGCATCACCAGATATTCAAACTGTCCCAACGGGGTATTGAAAGCCATTTTGTGTTCATCCCCCTCCCGAATGCGCACTCTGTAGTAATCCTCTCTCAAGTCAAGCTTGGTGAAAATGCACCCCTGGGAAGCTTCCGCCAGGAGGTCTTTGATGAGCAGAAGGGGGTAGGCACTGGACATAGATGCTGCGTTTAAACCCCGATAGTCTGTGCACAGTCGCAGCCCATAATCCTTCTTCCAGAAGAGGACAGGGGCGGCAAAGGGAGAGGAGGCTGGGCGGAAAAAACCTTGGGCAAGGTTTTTTTATCAACAAACCTGCATAGTTCCTCCTTCTTAGTGGGGCTCATTGTGTACATCTTCCCTTTGGGCATTGTGTGCCCTGGCAAAATTTCTATGGCACATTCCAACTTTTGGTGTGTGTGTGGGGGAGCTCATCTGCCTCCTTCTCTTCAAACACTCTAGTCAAGTCTCTGTACTCAGGAGGGATGAGATCGAGCTCTCCCTCTGCCAAGCAAACATGCTCCAAAAATGGAACTGACACCCCCCCCAGTTGGGATTCCACCCATGGTCTTTGCATCGGGGGTGTAATGTATTCAGCCTGACATGCCCGGACTTGCCCGGGCTGGCCAGGCACAATTCCTATGTTAGCTTCAGTCGAAAGACAAAGGATCCGGAGGATCCTAGCAGGCCCTATCAAAAGGGCTAGCTTTCCAGCCGGGAGACCAATGGTCGCCCGGTTACTGTAAATAGCCTATCGGGAGTAGGGGGTGTGTTTAGGTATGCTTGGTGGCGGGTTTTCTGAACATATATAAACCGGCCTGCGAGCCGGTCAGTTGTCTTTGTCCTGAACTAAATAAAGGTATGCTTAGCTGAAATCACTCTCCATCTGCATACTTTTCACTGGCGACGAAGGTGGGATTCACGACCCCATGAACAAAGACCCGGACGCTAACACGAGCACTGCACCGAGCACCGACGCTGAGACCTCCGGGAACCGCGCCGCTTCGCACCCCAGCTCTCCGGCACCCGCTCATCGCCCCGCTCCCGGCTCCGCTCCGCACCCTGCTGACCCCGAGAGCAGCAGCGCCCTCCTCAACGCTCCAGTCGCCGCAGCTGAGACCTCCGGGAACCGCGCCGCTTCGCACCCCAGCTCTCCGGCACCCGCTCATCGCCCCGCTCCCGGCTCCGCTCCGCACCCTGCTGACCCCGAGAGCAGCAGCGCCCTCCTCAACGCTCCAGTCGCCGCCGCCATCACAGGGGACACCCAACCACGTGGAGCCCCAAAGAAGACGGCGGAGGAGCCTTACACGGAGCTGATCACGGCGTTGACGGACCACCTGGCTCCCAAGCCCACCAAATTCGCGGAACGGATGGACTTCTGCGCAAGGGTACAAGGCCCCGACGAGTCCATTTACGATTTCCTGGCGGGACTCCGGCGAGCGGCCA
>NW_015160233.1:556259-594629 GCF_001447785.1 Gekko japonicus
ACTCCAAGGGCCCCCGAGACCAAACCAATCGCCACCCCGGAACCTCGCCGCTCGACTCGCCCCAGGAAGCCACCAGCCCACCTGAAGGACTTCGTCTGTGGGTGCATTGCGAACCAAGGGGGGAGGGGTGTAATGTATTCAGCCTGACATGCCCGGACTTGCCCGGGCTGGCCAGGCACAATTCCTATGTTAGCTTCAGTCGAAAGACAAAGGATCCGGAGGATCCTAGCCGGCCCTATCAAAAGGGCTAGCAAAGCCACCAGCGCACCTGAAGGACTTCGTCTGTGGGTGCATTGCGAACCAAGGGGGGAGGGGTGTAATGTATTCAGCCTGACATGCCCGGACTTGCCCGGGCTGGCCAGGCACAATTCCTATGTTAGCTTCAGTCGAAAGACAAAGGATCCGGAGGATCCTAGCCGGCCCAATCAAAAGGGCTAGCTTCCCAGCCGGGAGACCAATGGTCATCGGGAGTAGGGGGTGTGTTTAGGTATGCTTGGTGACGGGTTTTCTGAACATATATAAACCGGCCTGCGAGCCGGTCAGTTGTCTTTGTCCCGAACTAAATAAAGGTATGCTTAGCTGAAATCACTCTCCGTCTGCATACTTTTCAGGGGGTCTGGGAAATGCAGGGGGGGGGGCTCTCTCCACTGAACATATGGGTCATGATCTCATAGCCAGGGGTTGCCTAGTACCATCGAGAATTTTGCAGCAGGAGTAATAATGAATGGGCATTGCTCCCAATGGGACCCCATCCCCACCACCACTGGCATAGTTTGATACTTGCATGCCTCCTTCATTGGGGACTCATCCATCTGGGTGAAAATTATAGGTTCTGGCAATCTTTGGACAGGTACCCCTAGCCCAGTGACTACTGCAGGGCTGATTAAGTCTCAGGCACACCCAGAGTCAACCAGAGCTCTCACTTGTATCTGGGTGCTCTGCTCAGGGTTTATTAGAGTCACCGTCACATAAAAAAAGGGAGAGAGGTTCTCACCAAACTCAGTGCGTGGGACTTTTGGACCTGCCAGGTTGCGCCCTTCACAGCAGGTCCCAATCTTTTCCTGCTGGTGCATTTGGCTCGTCTCCACTGGAAGAGGTCCTGTCTGACTCTCCCCACTGTCCTGCACACAACCCTTTGGGTTGCTTCATCCACGCCCCTCATAGTTTGGGCTTTTTCTCAGAGGGCTTGTGCTAACTAGCCTTCCCATCCCCAGAGCTCTTGTCGAGATGGCAACTGGTTGCGAAGTGCCCCGAGGCTCCACATCTTAGGCACAGGCCCTGTCACATCCTTTGTTCTCTGACGGCCTCCCTCACCTTGGTTTTCATTCCCCGCAGTTCTGCCACTGCCCCCCTTGTGGGAGTCCGTGGCTGATACATCTATAAAAGGTTGGAATGGTTCTCCGCCTCACAGCCACCTGTACCCACCCATTCAGGGTTTGCGGGTTGCCCTGGGCCAGGGCCTGATCTAGAAATGAGTGGTTCAGCCCAGCTCGGTAGAATTCAATGAAGACCTCTTCAGGCCACCCCTGGAGCTTTGCAGCATGCATTTTGAACTCATCTGAGTATTCCCATACTGAGCGCCCACCTTGGCACAAGCCCCTCAGCTGGGTGTGCTCTCCAGCTCCAGGGGGTCCTCATATTGGTGTCGGAGTGCCCACATGAAGGCATTCACATCTCGGAGTTCCGGGCCCCAGATGTTGTATAGACCCACAAACCAGTCAGTTGCCCGGTCCCAGAGGCATGACCCAATAAAATCCACATGATGCTTGTCTGTGGCAAAAGTGGGGCCCCAATCACATAAGAATTTGCACACCTGCATCAGGAAGAACACCAACTTCTCTGGTGTGCCATAGAACGTTGCTTCCAAGGTATTGCGCGGGCCGCTGGGGTTGCAGGCAGCATGGCCGGCCCAGCCAGGCCAGTAGTGATGACTGGGGGTGCCGGGGGAGGAGGTGGGGGCACTTGTGGAGGGGCCAGCAGCACCCTCCCAGTTCCATCCTGGGCCTATTCGCAATTCCAAAACTCTTGCTGGATGACATCCATGATGATGCCCAGTAATTCCAGCATCATGTTCTGCATCTCTCATCTGATCACTTCAACCTCGCCTCTGAACTCTGCGTAGATGCTCAGCTTCCATGTTCTCCACAGCTCGGATGCGCTCTGAGTCCTCCTGGAATGAGCATTCATATCGCCTTCCGGTGCCATCATATGCCAATTTCTTGAGCCTGAGATCAGGAGTCACCAGCCAGGTGGGCTCAGCCCAAGTGAGGATCACCGCCCAAGAGTCTTGGGTCTGTGCCCCACTTTCCGCTCCTTTGGACTCCGCATTCGGGGCTGTTGTGGTCCCTTGCTCAGGCATGGTGCCATCTGCAACAGTTGTAGAAAAAAAGGAGTCCTAACAATTTGTCAGGATCTTGGTTAAATCAGTTCTCAACACCAGTCAGTCGGAAGACAGCTAACTTTATTGAGACAGTTGATAGATACCGTCCTGGACATATCTATTGTTAGGACTGAAGTTGAATGTGCTAAGGTTGCAGATATAGTGAATTCAAGTAAGGCACTAAAGCTCAGGACCCAATCACCCCATTGTATTTGTCCACCAGAACTAACAGTCTGCCCCCCCATAAGCACGTAGCCTCTACATAGCAAGGAAAACAAGATCACAGACATTTGAGAAGCCAGGACATTTGGCACCGCTAAAGTGACAAGCCCCAGGCACATCAAGGAGAGAGAGAGGAACCTCCTCTCTCAATGGCAGGTAAGCTGTAAAATGAAAAATGCACAGGGAGCCTGACACTGCCCTATTTTTTGTATTAATTCTAATATTTGTTAAATAATTAGAGGGACCTTATCAAACCAGCCATGAGGGGGAAGAGAAGGTCAGTTCAGTATTAGTAACAAAAAGAAAAAATAATAAAGAAATTCAACAAATTTTATATAAGCAATCAAATAAATTAATTTTTAAAACTATTCAACATGAAAAATTAAATAGATAAATTCCCTCATCCATGACTGTTAGGCAGTTCGTGTCTACAAATGGGTGTCAGTTCTGACACATTATTAAAAATCAGATTATAATTCAGATAAATTACTAATAAAAGTGAAGAGAAAAATACATTCCATAATGTAATTGCTTGTTACAATTTTCAGCCTTCTGCCTATGAGCTTCTATGCTCTGTTACTGTATTTTCTAAAAGGCTATCATATAATAACTTTCAGGGGTATCGCAACAAGTTGTGTTTTTTTGGGGGGGAGGTGCATGTTGGTGGTCAAGTAGAAGTACTTGTCAGTAACTATTGGAATACATACCTAACAAATTGTATAGGTTTTATGGTTCTTTAAAGTCATGAACACTTTTCCTTTTTGGCTCCAACTGTTCCTGTTTGGTACAGCATGGAGTATGCACATAAAATATATAAAGTGAGTTAAGGAATGCACAACTGCAGGGACTTTAAAAAAAATTGCCTCCTTTGAACTAAATAATATTGTCTGCTAACCAAAAAAAATGTGCATGTGGATTCACTTGAAACTCAAATTTGACCATTTTGTTTTCTCCCTATAATGTGCTTCTTCCTAGCATTTTATTGTATTATCCCCTGCTCTTTCAGTAATTCATGAGCAGCTACAAAAAGCATGATCAAATACAACAATCCTATATTTTAAAAATCTGCTAAATTAAATTTTGTAAAAAGTTCACAGAATCTTCAAAAAGATTTCACAGAACATAAGCCTGGATATCATATCTCTTTTCATAATGGGGGCCATGGGTTACAAATGTTAAAAAATCCACACAGTGGGAACAGGGACACACAAGAGAACTGTTCATTAAACCTCAGGAAAGCCTTAGGTTTTTAGAAAAATCTGAAATTGAAAAAAATATATTAGGGATTTAAAACTCCCCAAAATAACAAAAACAATATCTGTACAATTGAGAAATGAAAGCCCTCTGCACTCTTCTGAGACTACATTCTCCAATCATTGTGGCTATTTGGGGGTGTTAGGTAACCGTAACTATACAGATGAGGATTCAAAGCTTTGGTTTCTATAAATCAAATGCAGAGGGAGCAGGGGTACTCTAGAAAGGGCCACTCCTGCTTTCCTGTCCCCTGGTAGGTAGGACTCTCCAGGGCCATAAAAGTGGCAGCTACTGCCCACCTTGGTTGGGCTCACCAACAATTCACTGCCACCACTTGCCTAAGCTAAGTGGCAACCAGCAGGCTACTCACTTAGATGACTCAGTACTGTTCAAGTTGAGCAACTTGGGCCCCGGTCACACAGGCCAGATAATGTGGGGGGGGGAGGCGTGGCTATTTGCACCATCACAATTTGACCCGGCAGTACGGGATCAGATGCGACAGCAGTGAACCAGGTTTTTTTTTCAGTGGTGCGTGTTTCTGGCGCACTTCAACGAGGCAAGAGGAGGGCGCTGGAGCAATCAGATGGAGACAGTACATCTGCGGCCTGTCGCAAACTGGTTGATAGTGGACTTTTGCTGGTACTTTTTAACTCCGGATCTTCGGCAGGACGATATAGGCTGGCGACGGGTGCACGATGCTTGCCAGATGTGTCCGTTTGATCGCACCCTTAAAATCCGCCTGACATTCGTGAGTATCCTGTGGCAAATTCTGTGTGTGACCGGGGCCTTGGAAGCAGCCACTGTATGACTTTGCTGGGCTACTCACCACTGCTCGGCTGAGTAGAGTTGGCATGTAGGCTAATGAAGAAGGAAATAGGTCTTTTAGATATGGAGATTCCTGGCAGATAAAGCTTTAAAGCTCAGAACAAACACTTTGAGTTACATCCACAACCAAATTGGCAAAATCTGCCAGATCTGCATAATATAAGCATACTGAGTAGAACCAATGAATGGACAGGCATCTGCTACTGAAAACTCAGCTTCATTTTCAATGGTAGTCCCATGTAATGCTGTGGTTCGTGAATTGTGTCTTCACTCCCATATTTTGTTTCTATACCTGTCAGAGAAACCAAGATGCTGGCACTGTTGCTAATAAGTAAGGGTGCCAGAAAGGAAATCATTACATTCTTGAGTAAACATGAACTTATGTTAGGGTTGCCAGCTCCAAGTTGGGAAATTCCTGGAAATTTTGAGAGTGAAGCCTGAGGAAGGTGCGGTTTGGGGAGGGGAGGGACTTCAATGGGGTATAATGCCAAAGAGTCCTCTTTCCAAAGTGGCCATTTTCTCCAGGTAATCTGATCTCTATTACCTGAAGGTTGGAAGAGGTTGGCAACCTAACTTATGTAGGTTACATAACAGGTACAGCAGATGCTCATCTGAAAACATTATCACAGTCATTGGCTGTTGAGTCTGCTGAAGTTTCAACAGCACTTTCCCCGTCTTATTTTTTCCTAAGAGTTTTTTCCAGCCAGCTGAAGAGCATTTAATGAATGTGATGTCACTGAGAGCAAATGACCTGGAACAGGGGCAAATGAGATGAGTCACATGGGTAATCCTTACCAATCAGGAGAACATTTCATTTGTTCTAAGTAGATGAAATGCTTGCAAACTGACAAGAAAGGGAGAAGAATTGCCTCTGCTTTTCTCCTTTAAATCTAGGGATGAATTTGAATTTCTCATCTCTGCTATTTCAACTCATGCATTATTTTAAATGGTTTGTTTTCGATTTTTATTTTACCAAAAGGTATACTCCTTTTTGAAATAACTCTAATTAAAAAAACATAGGAAGGAAAAAAGAGGAGAGAAAAAACATCCTGTTTTAGTTTTGATTCTTCCTTCTATGAATTTGTTTCTTTTGTTTCACATCATTTTTTGTTTCCATACATTGCATTATCCTTGGGAAATGTATACACTTTCTCAACTGTTTAGTGCCTCAGCTAAGCAAAATTAGACATTATGCATATATCATGGCACGGGTGATATGCCCTGTATAAAACACAAAAAGCATGCACAGTGTAAATATGTTGACAAAGCCAACAACAAAAAACAAAAACCACCCCCCAAATATAAATGAATGTAACACCCCCCCCCCATAGGGAACACTGACTCATCATTCTTAAACTGTCATTCTTTTGGGCACAAAAATCATGAAAGAGGGCTTCTTTTTCATATCTGATTTAAATGTTTTGGAAGTCATCCCTTGTCTCAATTTAGGCTTATCTATAATAAAAGAATTACTTCTTTTGATCATTACTCAGTGTGGGCTTTCCAACTTCTTTGGCACATGCTTCTCTCTTGACCGTGAAGAGTCCTTTAAAACTGGTGAGCTAGATATGTCCATTTGGATATTCTAAGCTGACATTTGCAGTTTTGGGTCAGCCTGGAGATGTCTGAAATGACCAAAACACTCCTGAAATTGCAGGAGTAATGATCATTTATTTCGTGGAAATCTAGGGAGTATTTTGGGTTTGGGGAGGCACAATGAAATGTGAAGGAAGAGAGAGGAAGTGCCCATCAAACAGCTACTTGACAGTGCATGTGCCCTTTGCAATTTAAAAGGCCAGGGTTTTCTATGGCAAGACCTGGGTTCTGTGTGTACCTCCACAGAAAACAGTGGTCCTTTAAACTTTAAAGAGCACACATTACATCAAAAAGCTTGAGGGTGCTCTAAACAAAGAGAAGTTGCCCTGCCCTTTGGACTCTGTAGACCAGGTCTACTGCTTATAACAACTAATGTCCCCTTTAGAGCTTGACGGGGTTGAATTTCTTCTCTCCTCCAGCTACTCAGAAGCAGCAGCTGGGACTCAACCCATTGCTGCCTTTGTGGGCTCTGAATCTGGGAAAAGTGTCAGGCAGCCATGCAGTCTGCATCCTGCAGACCATGTAAACCACAGCAACAATGGGATGAAGGACAGCCCTTCTGTGTGCAGGGCTTGCTTCAGGTGGGGTGGGGCTGCAGGCAATCCCAGGGGCTTTATCTGCCTGCCCCTGCCCTATAAAAGTATACCACCACTGAGATGTCATCCCAGACTTTTATAGCTTTTGCTGTAGAAAGAGGCACTGGATCCTACCTCTTTGGGCAACTTCCACATGGCCGACTAGCCAGATCAGCGCAGCAGCAGCCAACTGCTTGCAGGGGTGGGCATCATCAGAGGCTTGAGTGGCCAGTAGCCTGCCATCCCTGCTGGAGGCCGTATGAGGCTGGGCGCTGGAGCACCCTAGGCTTTTAGTCTTGGGTGACTTCAGCGTCCATGCCGATGACGTGACCTCTAACCGGGCTACGGACCTAGTGACGTCCATGGCATCGCTGGGACTCTCTCAATGTGTATCGGCCCCTACGCATCAGGCTGGGCACATGCTCAATTTAATCTTCAAGTTCAAGTTTCAAGTTTCGTTTATCTCAATTTAATCTTTGCGATGGGGATTACAGTGGACCGGATCACTGTGAAAGCAGTGCCATGGTCAGACCACTATGCCCTGAAGGCCTGTGTGAATGTCCCGCCCCAACCCTGTATAGGCGGTGAGCGGATTTTAGCTTCCTCGCGGAGCCAAATGGACCCAGTGTGGCTTCAACTGGCCCTGTGGGATCCGATGCCCCCTGGTGGTTCATTGGATGAGCTCGTGGATGACTGGAATAGTCAACTTTCCACGGCCATCGACGTGATCACTCCCCGGCACCCTCTGCACCCTCGCTCTAGACTGGCCCCCTGGTATACCCAGGGGTTGCGGCTGATGAAGCAAGAGCTAAGATGGTTAGAGAGACGGTGGCCCTGAGCCCGCGACGAAGCTACAAGAGCATCCTATAGGACGTTTATGAGATCCTATGAAATGGCAGTCAAGGCTGCGAAGAGGGATTTCTATGCAGCCAGGGTTGCGTCCTCAAGCTCTCGCCCAGCCCAATTATTTAGAACAATTCGGTCTCTGGTGGCTCTGCCATAGGGCAGACACAATAGTAGGGAATTGGACATTGGCTGTGAGGCTTTTGTGAGCTATTTCATGGATAAAGTCTTGTCACTCCGCCGCACTTTTTATTCTGGGTTTAGAGTGTTTCGACCAGCTCAGCCTGGAGGAAGTTGACAGGTTGCTCGTATCTGTGCGTCCAACCACGTGGGGCCTTGATCCGTGCCCCCCCCCGGCTCATTAAAGCGGGCCACGAGGGGTTTCGAGGTGCCTTGAGGGAGATTGTTAACAAGTCCCTCTTGGAGGGTCGGTTCCCTGAGGAACTCAAGGAAGCGATGGTCCGCCCTCTCCTGAAAAAGCCAACTTTGGACCCGGCTGAATTGGCCAACTATCGGCCGGTGTCCAATTTGCCCTATTTGGGCAAACTGATTGAGAGGGCAGTAGCGACTCAGCTACAGAGCTTCCTGGATGACGCTTCCATCCTTGATCCATTCCAGTCAGGTTTTCACCCGGGGCATGGGATGGAGACTGTGCTGGTTGCCCTTACTGATGACCTCCATAGGCATCTGGATTGAGGCAGTGTGGTGGCGCTGTTGTTGTTAGACCTGTCAGCCGCATTTGATACAGTCGACCACCAGCTGCTGTCCCACCGCCTTGCTGATGCGGGGATTCAGGGGTTCGCCTTCCAATGGCTTGCTCGTTTCTCCAAGGTCGGGGACAGAGGGTTGTGCTAGGGGAACAGCAGTCCCAGAGGCACCCGCTTGAATGCGGGGTGCCTCAGGGGGCGGTGCTCTCCCCGATGCTGTTTAACACCCCCTCACCCAGATTGCCCGGAGGTATGGGCTGGGGTGTCATCAATATGCAGATGACACCCAGCTCTATTTGATGTTGGGCAGCCAGTCAGACTCCGACCCAGAAGATCTGCACCGGGCATTACAAGCTGTGGCTGGGTGGCTCAGACTGAGCAGGCCAAAATTAAACCCAGCGAAGACGGAGGTCCTGTGCTTGAGTCGGACCGGACTGGGGTTGGGGCTCTCGTTCCCAACCTTCGATGGGGCACCTTTGATGCCAGCTTTGGAGGTTAGGAGCTTGGGAGTGCTTTTGGACCCCACCTTAATGATGGAGGCCCAGGGGGCAGCCACTGCCAGATCGGCCTTCTACCATCTCCGGCTGGTAAGGCAGTTGGCAACGGGCTCAGGGCAGCTTACACGAGCACAAAGTGCATATATATAATATACAATATATGAAATAGATAAAAACAGTTTAAAAGTTCAATACATCAGGATGCAAGGAAAGAGAAGAGAGAGATGTATTCAGTAAAGCTGTGGCTTTTTATTTCTCCCAAATCACTGTGTTATGCTTGTATCATTTCTCACCTGCACTCCCTTCTATGCCCTTGGGCCCAAAAGTATTGTACTTAGCACCTCAACAATCTTCACACTGGTAAGATCACACCTGACACACTGAAAAAAATTGAGTGTGTTTGAAAGAAAAAAAGCCCAACAAAACACCCTGCTGTACTGCTTGTAAAACAGCAGTCAGAGATGTGACATCTAGTTCAGGGGGTATCTGCTGGAAGGACATATATTTTAAGCTAGCAGGAGGGTAAGTAGCCGGGCCTTCTGACACACTTCCGGTGATGTCAGGGGGTGCGGCCTTCTGTCTCTTCCGGTGATGTCAGGGGGCGTGGCATATGCAAATAAGTTATGCTAATGAGTTATGCTAATGAGCTCCGGCAGCTCTTTTTCTACAACAAGACCCCTGTTTTAAGCTGTACAATTTCTGGATATTTACCTATCACTCTCTCACTGCTGCAGAATTTTTAGTCAGCATTCTGTGGTCACCATTGCCAATCCTTAGAAATTGGAGATATTATGCTGCAAGGCACAGGGAGGCATGCTTTAGGCAACTTATGCTGCCTTCTCCATGTGGCTGAGAAACTATGATTTAATCATGGATTTTATAACCAAGGGCATAATCCACAAAGAATCTGGTACACAGAAATATACACATAAGACATTTAAAAAAAAACATTAATAATAATGTTTAGCATGCATTTTTGTACATATAGTATCAAAATGATACTTCAATTTTAGGATATATAATGTTGCATTTTTATTGGTACTTGATTTGTGTTCTGATGTCCAAATTAAAACTAATCTTTTGTCTGCTCGACAAAAGTGCCTGCCTAATTTTGTCTCAACAGTCTTTTATTTTATACCTGGCTTTGGTACTGCTATCCCCAAACTGCAAATGCTTCTACTTCTTCTTTGTTTTGTTTCCTTTGGTTTCTGTCAGAACCCACAGCCAACAACGAAGTACACGCATTCAGGAACGGTTATACTTTTATTGCAGAGCTATAGATGCAGTAACATAGGCACTGTTAAGAATGCCCCATGGGCATAATAGGATATAGGGTATTTGTATGCACACCCCCCCACAGCACTGGCCAATTAGGCACCCTCCCGCGCACGGGATAAAGCTTAGAGACCGTTAGGTAGCTGAAGCTGAGAACGAACACTCTCCCACGACACCTAAGGAAAACCCAGACACCACAACACCCTCCTGCACATCTGTATAGATAAGCATTTCGGCGCACAGCAGAGAAAGCACAGAAAGGAATGCAGTAGCAATTAACCTGAAAGGAAAGCAATAGCAATTAACCAGATATAGACCAATTTCCCCAACCTTCATGGCAGCATAGCTGACAGTTTCTTACCAGCAGTTGCCCATTTCCCCAGCATCTTCTGATGTCTGAACTAAGCATTGGAGCCACCTGCGTACCTTCAATATACAGCCAGACAAAGAAGGAACTGCATTCTATAACAAATCTCTTACAAGTAGAGGTGCTTTGAATTTCATGGTGAACATGTTTGGCTGGGGAACACACAACATTTACAGACCACCACCTTGCCACCATTCAAAATAAAATAGCTGCTGATCAGCTTTGAAACTGCATATTAGCTGTTATGATAGAGTTTCAGTCCTTCTACCTTGTGGTTGCTTTTGGATCTGCACAGTCAGGGTATGCATTCCAAAATCCCTGAGTCAAAAATATACAGAAAATTTGCTGTTTCAGGTTGTTACAGTGATTTTACAGAATGGTAACAAAAATGCAGGATTCTTAGGCATTATGAAAAGCACCCCCTGGAAAAAATGTGTGCGGCCCCGTTCACACGGAGCAGAAGCCACGCTAAATAGACGGAAGAGAGGCGGAGTTACCTGGCACGATCACACGGCAACATCTGGGGAGCGTAGAGCTCCCGTGGTTGAACTGTGGCGAACCGCCGATAAAACGGAGCAAAAAACTAGTACCTCGGAGGTACTAGTTTCCGGAAACTGCGGGGCAAGGGCGGGCGTCTGATCGCGTTTCCGGTGGCATCCGGCGCCCGTCCATGTCCCCTTGCGAAGAAGGTTTTTTTTTTCCCCAAGTCTCCGTGGTTGCGCATAAGCACTCGACGGAGCATGCGCATTCGTAGTGTACACAAAAAAAGAAACCCAGTTCGCCGCGCCGCGCGCTTCTTCGTTGCGCGCAGGCATGTGTTGTGATCGACGCCTCTCCGTAACCACGGAAGCTCCACGGTACCTCCACAGAACCTCCACAGGAGGTATGATCACTTTACTGCGTGTTAGTTTGCCCCGGGGCAAACAGCCCCACTTCTCCCCCGCAGTTTCCTGCGCGTGTGACCGGGGCCTGCATGTATGTGTTCAGATGCTTACCATCAACATCAGCAGATGTTTCACTTTTCTTTGATTCTCCTGATTTTTCAGGCAATGGCATTTCCCCCTTCCAGTAGGATCCTCTGTTAGCCTAATTGCCTTATTTCTTTAATAAATTTGGGGAATTATGAATATTAAGTGGCAATAGGCTTTAAGGGAGCAATAACCAGATTACAATTTTATTCAGATTCCCAGAAATAGGCCAGAAGA
This sequence comes from Gekko japonicus, assembly GCF_001447785.1. NCBI lineage: Eukaryota > Metazoa > Chordata > Lepidosauria > Squamata > Gekkonidae > Gekko > Gekko japonicus. Next base: position 568,006 of record NW_015160233.1, read on the forward strand.
CTAGATCTTAAATATGATTTTTTTTACTAGATGATTCACACACAAATACAATTAAAATAATACAATAATGCACTCAAGCAATACAGAACTAGGAAATTAGATAGAATGGTACAGCGACAGTTGCATGAGCAGGAAGTATTGTTGGTGGGGTGATACTTTACCTGTCTGATGCAACAAGGTGATCCTGCAGCGAAGAATGGGGAAAATACTAGGGAAGGGATCGTGTTTCTATGGCACACGTGGTAGACTCCAGACAGCAAGTCAGCGAGATAGGGTGGGGTTAGGTAGGCGATAGAAGAAAGAGTGAACAATGGGTAGATGCTCTCTTTATATACCCTAAGAGGGGCTTGGGGCATGAGCCGCCAAGGCACGTAGTCCCCAGGAAGATACTAGAAGCTGCCAGTTTCTTAATGGGCTAAAATAATGGAATTGTTGAGCAATTGACATAATATTTGCTAATAGTGACACCTCTAAGAGTGGAAAAAAGAAAAGAAAAGGCAGTCATTTCAAGTGCTTGGTTAAGCCAACGATCCAGTGATCTGCATCATCATTATCTTGATGGGCGGTGGGTTTGCTTGGCTGCTCAGGTAATCTCATCACAGCCAAGTTCTATTGTTTAACTTGAGGATGAGTACATGCAGTAAGGCTAGGAGAAAGTGGGGGGAGGCTGCCTGTGTGTTGGAGAAGAAGTCTTTCAATGGAGTCCTTTGCAGGAACACTCAGGCTTCTGGTGTAAAGCATGGCTTCTGCTTTCAGGCTGCTGCTTATTTCTGGCATCAGGGAGACTGGTTCATCTCCTGCATGGAGGCAGGGGTGCAGAGCACTGAGTATATCCGTGGGTCCACATCTGGCTGGCACACTGCTTTTGGGCAAGGCTTCCCATGGCTGGGCATGTGTCTACAGTCCATGAGGTTGGCACCATCATCGGGCTACCATATAGTTCAGTCCCTGGCATATCTATTATACAGTTCAGTTCACCACCATTGTCCATAGCTTTATAAATGCATGCTCAGATCCAGTTATTAATCCTATGGAGTACCTGAATTATATAGCTACCATCTATGACCTGTATTTTTTAACGGCTTACATCTCTACACTAAATGATTCTTAGGATTTCTCTCTTGGAATTCAATCATTTTCAAAGAGTTAGTTGTAATGGTTTCTGGACAATCTTAAATGGTTCCAAACCATTTATGGGACTTATGTTTCAGTTGTGGATAAATGAAAAAAAGTAAAATTGCTAATCTTACTGCAATACTGGTAAATATAGTTCTCTAAAATGCTAATTTTTTACAAGTACTATTTTTTTAGACTTTTCCACACGTGAATTACTAAAAGCCTGGATAATATTGTGGCCTGAGTTGTCAATGACTGAACCAGCTCACTGCCCTTTCAAAGACTCGCCTATTTTTTATTTTAGTCTGACCTAGCCTAATGCAACTAATGTATGATAAAGAATGAGAAGTACTAGATGTCAGTAACAGCCTGCTTTCATTAAAAAGAAGAATGCTTGGCTTTATACTAAAGAGGTGTTAATGATTGTATTATAAGTGCCCTGGTTTCAGTTTTCATCCAGCACAAATAAAGGTAAAGGCTAGGAACAATAGGCTGCAATGCTAAAAACATGTTCCTGAGATTAAGCCCCATTGAATAAAAGGAAACTTACTTCTGAGTAGACTTGCTTAGGCTTGCTCCTAGAGTGTTCCATGTGGCCTTCTCCATGTGTACAGAGGCCTTTTTATCCTTCTCCTGAAGTGACAGCTTCCAGTGTCCCTAAAAGGTTTTCCTAAAGATCCGTAGGTTCACAAACATAGTATGCAGGTATGTGTAAAGGGTAGTGCCACCAGAATGAAGTACTGAGAAACCACCCATATGTGAAAGTATCTTGGAGTGGATCCTGACTAAATTTTCTGCTGATAGGGAACACCTCAAGCAGTAGAATGGAACTTTCTTGTCTCCCTCTCCTATTGCAGCTCACTGATTTTCCTGAAATATTTCTCCTGGGGACTGACTCAAGGCCCAACAAGACATGGCGGTGTCCATTGGTCCAACCTGTACATGCTGCCACCATTTTAAAGAAAAACGCTGCAATTGGGCTCACAGTAGAGGAGGCTGAGTCACTTTTGTCTCTCCCCCACACACATCTTTTCAAGTGTTGAAACAGCCAGACCCCCACTCTGCAACTGTTTTGTTACTGAAAAAATGGAGGAAAGTGCTTCAGCTCAGTATGCTGCAAGTCCAGTCAGGATCAGGCTGTTCTCACCGCACTTTTAAATAGCTTTAAAATGGCACTGCCATCAACATAGCAGACCTGTGGATGCTGTCACATCCAGTTTGCCCCCCAGGAACAGCAACAGAAGGGAATCACTGAAATTTCCCCTGCCCTTTTTTTTAGCAGAAAAATTGCTATCCATCCTAATGTGTACACCTACAGGTCTTTCTGCATCCTAGTTAAGATTACTTTGTTTTATTGTTTGGTTTCAGTTTTTAAATGTTTCTGGCTCCCTCATATAGTTTAGAGAATTCTGGACCAGAATGTGTTGAGTTGTTTATAGGCTTAGTTCTATCCATTCTATTTTACCAGAACAGTAAATTTGCCTCAGTTGCATTAGTCAAGACATTGTTTTTTAACTACGGCTGCAAGCATTCTCTATGCAAAATATTGGAAGTTACTGGAGATACCAACAAAACGAGAACTTGTAAACAAAATCTTGGAGGCTGCAGAATTGGACAAATTGACTTTATTGATAAAAGGTGCAACAGATTTGACATTTGAGAATACTTTGTCACAGTTTTATAACTGGTATGATAAACATATGTAGGCTGGCAAGAGACAGACCAATAGTTTACTAAATGAAATATATACCTGTTAGGATGATAGCGACAGAAAAGTTGCTTACATAGTTCATGAGAAATTGTTATTAAGGCGGAATAGGTATTAGTATAAACATTGGTAGAATTAAGAATAACCTCCATGTATTTGTTTGTATGTTAGTATGTATGTATATGTATGTATATGTTATGATTGTTTGTGGAAAATGCCCTTTGGGGGGCAGTTAAAAAAAAAAAGACATTCAGATGCTGGTCTGGTTGTGCAACTGCAGTTATTGTCCCTATAATCCATGATGACTTCTTAAGAGACGTAAAGTTACTCTAACAATGGTGGAAAAAATTATTGGGATCTCAATGGAAATATCATCAGGCAAGTGTGTGGTAACAGTGGAAACGTTATATCAGCATTATGAATGATTAAAAATGGACCTGAAAATAAACCCGCTCTGCTGCATATCTATAATGTCATTATATAGACTTACAATTCATCTACATTTACATCTTTTTTCAGCTACAGCCCCTCCATACAGAGTCTGTAAAGAAGATAGGAAAGAGAACTGGATTATTGTTAATGATAATAAATTTTTACATGTTAAGAATTTTGACACTAAAAAGTACAGTACTGAGGAGGACAAAAATATAAATAATGCATGCAGTGTATGGAATTCATTGGTACAAAACATTGTGATGATCTCTAGCATGGGTGGATTTAATAAAGGCTTTGCCAAGTTTCTGGAGAATGTCTATTGGCATCAATATTTATATATCTATTTGTGAATTTCAAATTATTCCGTTGCAACAAAATCATTAAAAGTCTTGTGTCACTAGATGCCACATTATCAGATGCCTGATGAAGTGAACTGTTGCTCCAAAATCTTATGCCACAATATGTTAGTTCAGCTTTTAAGGTGCCACCATACTGCTTTTGTATTTATTGTAGGCTTCACTGTTAATATTGAAATCTTTTCAGAAGGTAGCTGTGTTGCTCAGCAGTAGAACAGCTAAGTTTGAGTCCCGTAGGGCCTTAGAGACCAACAAACCTTCAAGTCGCAATGCTCCCTTTGTCAGACACATATCTGCGAAAGGGAGCCCTGACTCTCAGAAACTTATACCCTCAAAATCTTGTTGGTCTCTAAGGCGCTACTGGACTCAAATCTAGCTATTGAAATCTTGTTACTTAAGAGAATATATTGCCATTCTTCTGAGAAAATGTGCATCAGAAAGAGCTTAAACCCCAGTTTTGCATACATTTCGATCGAGACAGTCTACTGTGGGATAAATCATATACTTAGGTGTTGCGAGGAATAGGATTTTATATCACACCAAAACCCATATTACTCTTTCATCAGGTGTTGGGTTTTTTTGTCACTGACTTTTGCATGTGTCTTTTTGTTGTTGTTTATGGCACGTTTGCTGCATATTGATTAATAATTGTAATTCCTGAACATAGTAATTTATGCATTAATCTGTGCTGCTGTCAGACCTTTAATTTTTGAAATTTATTGTTTTAGTAATAGCAAGACTAATTGCACTAATCATCAGAATTATTGCAATGATAGACAAATAGGTACCTTTCTAAAGATAAGGCCATGCTGACTAAACAAGTCTGTCATTCCAACTCAACGAAAGGCACACAAGAGCTTAATTGATTAATTCAGTTCCACAACTTTTCTTTTTTAGGGAATTTTTTTTTATAAACTGTCAATTATTGACGAGACAAAGAAAATTAGTGCAACAGACTCCCTTATATTTTACAGTTTCTGTTATATTACACAAACTTTTTTGCAGGACTGCATCAACACTCTAGCGCAGGGGTGTCGCATTCATTTGTTATGAGGGCCAGATCTGACATAAATGACACCTTGTTGGGACTGGCCATGTGTGTCATAAAATGTAATGCCAGGTAGTGGAGATATAAAATTTATAAAGGACACAAACAAACACAATTAATTGGGTTTTTTTTTACTGAAAGTAAAATGCTTAAAACCTTAGCACTCTTGCAATATTTTGTTTATTTAACAGTCTCTGATAACTGACACCTCTTGCTCTGAATTATTGCATCAAATTGTCTATGCTGTAGCAATCTTGAATATGTTGTTCAGTGGTGTATCTGTAAGCTGCAAACCTACTTTTGATTTATTATCATTCATTACAGAAATCTCTTGGTCAGTGTTCTGAGCCTAAAACTCAGGGGAAAACATGAAATGACTGGACATTGAGAGCTTCACGAACGTGTGAAGGTATCATGACATAGATTGAGGGCTATGTGTTTGTCTACAATCAGCGTGTTTGTTTACATTTGAAGTCCAATCAGCGCTAATGGATAAGACTAGCACTTTATTATTATGGTTTTAATGGTATTTTAATGTTAATGGTATTGATGCTATTTATGAATTTGGATTTTTATCTGATTGTAAGCTGCCCTGAGCTGGCTATGGCCGGGAGGGTGGGGTAAAAGTTTAATAAATAAATAAATAAATAAAATACAAAACTATAGTCTTTCCAGAAAAATAACTGCAATTCCTATGAGGCAGTGCAATAATAGAGAGACAGCCAAGTACAGTGATCAGTATCAGCTTGCTATCTGGGAAGTCTTGGTTCAAAATCCCCTGTCTACAAAGGAAAGATGCTAGGTGAACTTGGTCTGGACATACACTCTCAGCCTAATCCACCTCACTGGCTTGTTGTTATTCCTCATCTAAATAGTTCACACTGCTTTCCTACTGAGAAAGACTGGATTATGTGTATGAGATAATTTAACAGACAAATTAATGTTGTAAACAGAAGCCCCCCCCCTTCGTTGTATGTATGTTTGTTTGTCTATTTTGTATTTGTCTTGTATGGAAAATAAAAAAAATGAAACCTCGAGAAAGACTGGATCATGAGTGCAACCCCAGTTGCACCCAGGAGAGCCACATCATAATGAGCCCTACAAAATATGCACACACACACACACTGTAGCAAGGCATACAAAAGCTCATACCTTAAATAAAACTTTGTTGGTCTTAAAGGTGCTTTGTATTTCTCCTATGTGATTGAGACAGCTGAGGAAGGGGAGGAGCCTCAGCCAATGGAAGGTAAGAAAGGCTTGCCTTTGTCTCCTGTGTGATTGAGGGAGCCTGGCTAGAAAGCAAGCTCTGGCTTGTTCCCTCCCCACCTGGAAGGGGGAGGGGGGAGCAAGGCCATAGCCAGGATTTTTCGTTTTGTGGGGCATTTTTTTTTTTGTGGGGCACCTATTATGCTTACACTTAAAATTAATAAATAACTGGAGACTTTGGGAGTGGAGCCTGAGAAGGACAGGGTTTGGGGAGGGGAGGGACTTCAATGGGATGTAATGCCTCAACCAATGCAGAGAACAGAGGCTTGCCTATCCATCTCTCCTGTGCGACTGAGAGAGTCTGGCAAAGCAAGTTTCCACGCAGCAGTAGCAGAACCAGAGAACGCAGCAGTAGCAGAACCAGAGAAGGAAGCAGGAGAGAGCCTGTTGCTCAAGGGCAGGATAGGAGCCCTGCAGGGACTGGATCCAGCCCATTGGCTGCATGTTGAACACCCCTATTCTATCAAGAATAAACTAAACAATAGTAGTAGTAGTAGTAATAGTTGTTGTCGCCTTAAAAAGCCATGCACTGCAAAAAATGAGGGGCAGTTCATTTTAGCAACATGGGGGGGAGGAAATAGCTCAAAGGAATCTCCACTCCAGGAAATAAAGGCTTTCATCCTACAGTCTGTTTCCAAACATGGAAGGACACTTCTGACCTTGCCTTTCAGGAACAGAAGCTTGGTAGGATCAGTGGGCTGTGTAAGGAGTGGTAGGCAAGAATCTCCTAATCCATGAACTCATTTCTGTTCACAGATCTCAGAGCATGAAAGTGAAGACATTTACTTTTTTTGTAGTTTGTAGATATTTTGTAGGTTTAATTTTGCCTATTTGTTGTTTCTGCTGATGTTCAAATGTGTTCCAGCATAGAACCACCTCTATAAAAGGAATTTCTGGTTAATTTGGTATCAAAAATCTGGGAATAAATAGGAGGGAGAAATCCCATAAGCATCCTCAGCTGTAAGCCGTATATTTAAGTTGATGTATCTGTAATTTGAAAAGCATTAGGAGATAGATACACTAAAGAAATGCTGAGATTTAGGTAGGGTAGCCATGTTGGTCTGCAGGAGCATTCACTCCAAAACTGCATCCAGTTCAGGGGTTCTGCAGATTCCCTGGGATTAGCTGGAAGTCTGAGATAAAAATTACTGTCATTTGCATATTGATGACAATCCAGCCCAAATCTTTAGATGATCTCGCCTAGTGGTTTCATGTAGATGTTGAAGAGCACAGGGAACAACCTGGAACATTGCAGATCTCAATAGTTCAGAGGCCAAGGGCTGAGCAGCAGTCCCCTAGCACCATCTTCTGAAACCTACCCTCCAGGTAGGGCTGGAACCACCACAGAATGCTGCCTCCCAATCCCAGTCAAGATATACAGTCCAGAAGGATACCATCATTTATGGTACTGAAATCTGCTGAGAGGCCCAGGAGAATCAACATTAGGGATGGTCACAAACCAGCTCACGAACTTATTTTGACTGGTTCATGGTTTGTAAATTGAAGTTCACAAACCAAACACCATGAACTTCCACAAATCTTATGGCAGTTTGTGATAGTTTGTGAAGAGCAGAAAGCAGGGGTTAGAATGGATAAAAGGAAGTACTTCTTCACCCAAAGAGGGATCAACACATGGAATTCACTGCCATAGGAGGCGGTGAGCTCCCCTTCACTGGCAGTCTTTAAGCAGTGGCTGGACAAACAGTTGTCAGGAATGTTCTAGGCTGATCCTGAGCAGGGGGTTGGACTAGATGGCCTGTGTGGCCCATTCCAGATCTGTGATTCTATGATTCTGTGATTGATAATTATTGAGATCTCCTAGATCCAAGGTAGGCTTCATTAGAAGTAAATGCACCACAGCCTTTTTCAAGACTGGGGTGACTTCCTCCTCTCTTAAGGAAGCATTAACCATTTCTTGGACCCAGTCAGACTGCCCCCACCCTGGCAGATGTAAGTAACTGCGAAGGTCTCAAACAAGCAGGCAATAGTTCTCAAATTTCCAAGGATCCCATCCATATCAGACTGAATAAAATGAACAAGTATCCCAAACAACTGGATTTGTTTGTACCGTGTCATCGGTAACATAAAAGTCCAAGTTGGGACAGATATGAGAGGTTGTATCTGCAGTTTGAGCAAAATGCTCGTGGGCCACTAAGCAGTCCACCTCCTCCTGCAAACCAGATCCCAGCAGGCCTCTGACCACCTGGAACAATTCCACTGGCCTACACTGTGTAGACACAATGGAAACAGAAATATGCTGTTTCTTTGCTGCCATCAGTTCTTTATTTTTTATAATCTATTTATTGATTTTCCAACATAAAAATGAGACAAAGAAATATTGTAAACTCAACAAAAAATAAATCATACATAACATAGCAACTATGTTATGATTTCCTCCTGTACTCACACAGTTGCTCAGTTCCTGTTTCAAGCTGATTCAAAGCTTTTTAACAAGATAAACATTTTACTAATTTCCATTTTATATTTCAATATTCTTAAATGAATCAATTCTACTTTATACACCCTTCTCACCATTCAAACATAACACACAAATTGCTTTCCATGCAAGATTCGCTTTTCTTATTCTTATCTTGGCAGCACTATTAAATATATTCGACTAATCTAACAAATAAGTAAATAAGTTATCAATTTATGTATAACATTTATTTATGTATAACATTTATGTATAACATTTTTCCAAGATACACATATTTTTCTATAAATATTTCCTTTATAGGTGTTTTTTTAATATTTGCCAGTAACCACTTATAGCCTAACTAGAATCAACTTAAGTCACTAAGTATAAGTGTTTGCATGTGGAAATCAAAAGAGTAAGAGAATTATTACTTATATAATATCTTCCCCCTTTTTCTCTATTATCAATTACTTTAATCTTAATGATTATGCAAAGAGGCAAAAACTTTGCAGTCACCAAACAATAATTAACCTTCCTACTTATTACTGTGAATATAAATACTACCATTCACTTCTTTCATGTTGTATATATTATTTTAAAAAAATAAAACATAAAGGAAGGTACATTTTGATTTAGCCCAAAATTCTCATCATCATGCTCTAAGATTTTCAATATAATCATCTCAATTCATCATAGTTAATATCCAACTTTTCATTATCTTAGTCTCAAAATACAGATTATGGTAGATATACTTAAGTGAAAATGTAAACAAAAAGGGAATAATTTAAAGCACCAGTTATCATTTTTACACATTTTCTGTCTCCTATTTTCCCTTTGCACCTTTTTTTTACTATTATGTCCAGGTGCCTTTCGTCTTTGTACACATGAATCTTTATTTCCAGCTTCTCCCGTTTGTATTTCCTCAAGCCTAATTTGGCTTTGTATTTGTAAATCCTAGTTTCTAATTTCTTCGCTTTGTGTTTGTAAATCCTCGTTTCTAGTTTCTTCCTTCTGTATTTCAGCGAAATCATCTTTGAATATTTATTAGCCTTGTAAGTTCTCTTAACACAGTGTTTTAGTTTCTTTTTATCCAACTTAATCATTTTTTGTGTGAAAGATCCTGAGGGACTCCTTTCACTACGTCCAGCTCTACCACAGAACTTGCTGGTTCTTCCCATTTACACATTTGGTTGCTTTTCCTCTCCTCATTTTCCATAGATAAATGTAATATATCCTTTAACACTTTGTCTTGATATAAAACCTGTTGTTCCTCAGAGCTCTGCTGAGAAGACTGGGTTTTTTTCTCATTGTCCAGCTCCAAAGAAAAAATCTGAGGTATATCCAAAAGATTTTTAAATGCTGATTTCACAGCTTGCTGAATTTCCTCTAATAATATATTTTGGAATTGTTCCCAAGACAAGTCTCCAATCTCTGTCAACTCCCCAATTTCTGCCTCTTCATTACTCATTACTGAAGCCATTTGCTTGTATACTTATATTTTCTGCCACAATACTTAAGATTCCAGCGTCATGTAACCTGAATATTTTAAAGTCATTATCTGTAATTATTAGTATTCTTAAAGAAACAATATTATTTTTCTTACCCCTGCCATGATTTAACCATTCTTTAACCCCGTTCTGTCCTCAGCCACTTTCCTTTCATGTTCTGGGGATTTCCAAGATGGGGTATTTAGTTGCAAGTCCTTTTATTTTATTTTATTTTGCTTGTAGTGCTCTGTTCTTCATTTTTCATGCTGTGTGCTATGTTATGCTGAATATCCAAAAAGTCTCTAAAATGGGTGGTCACAACTAATGTAGAACATGGCAACCATGTTCTGCTCCATTTCCTGCTTCTGCATCGAGACAAAACGCTCTCACTGCCACAAACCGCCGTCTGTGGGGTGGCTGAAAAAGTCTCTTGCTGCCTAAGCTCTCTCCGAGAGTTTGGGTAGGTCCCCACAAGGTTGCACGGACTGGGGGGCTAAAAAAAAAAAGCAAAAAAGGATGGGTGAGCTCGGGAGCGTCCCGAGAAACACCCACAGCGTTGTGCTGTTAACCCAGAAGTCCAGTCTCCGCCATCAGTTCTTTAAAATGAGCTTTGTCCATGTTGTCACAAATGCGGTACTAGGCCAGACAAGAGTAAGAGAGTCCAAAGGCAGTCCAAAGTCAAAACCGGGCAAGCAGCAATACCAATAGACCAAATCCAAAATCACCAACCATTAGATTTATTAAATATGATACTGAATACAATAAAAGAACATACTCCATAGCAGAACTTAAATACAAAATTCTAGAAATAACAGAGATTGATAAACTAAACATAACATTACAAAATAAACCCGAGGAGCTGTTCTGGGACAGATGGGTGAAAATTTACACCTGGCTAAAGATAAAGAAGATAAACTGAAAAATGAAAAATGCTAGTTAAGATTTGTGACGAGATACAAGAAAGATGAATTTTGTGTTATGATATGTATAAAAACTAATCAAATATGTTAATGTAGAAAAATACAAAAAAATACAAAAAAAAATCACCAACCGTTAGAGTAGTCGTTAAAGCCAGAGTCCAAAGAAGTCAGAAGCCAGGGAGTCTGAGGTTCGAAATGTAGGTCAGGAGTGGAGTCGTACGAGCCGAGGTCAGGAGCCGAGAAGTCAAGACGAGCAGGAACTGGAATACGGGTGGTGAGGTGCAGAGCATCGTCCACAATGACTAGTTGCTAGCACAACTAGTTGCCGTGAGTGCGAGAGCTAAATAGCCCGGCAGGCTGTTGGCCATTAGCTCACCCTGACTGTTTCACGACTCCTGCTAGTACTCAGGGCTAAATGAGCACCTACCGCACATGCGTGCATCCGTCGCCGGGATGCCATGTCCCGTTGACGTTGTTCCCACAGATGGGATACCAATGGGGGCAAGACAGGGGGTGTGTTGCTCCAGCATGAGTCTGCTTCAGTTGCTGCTGGAGCAGTTTCTGTGGCTTCAGGTGTGGGGTTCAGGAGCTGGGAGCTCATCCCCAGCAGTACTTTGCTCTTCTGCTGGGGCCAAGTGCTCAGGTTCACCAGCAGCCGTGACACATGTCTTATCAGATTCATTCTCCATTGTCACTCTAACCTTCTCCCCTGTATTTCCATTATTTGCAGCCCTTCAGTAAACCAAGGACTACTTGGGCTTTTACACTTGAGAGAGCGAGTGCTTGGGATTGATCATGTCAGTTCCAACCATAGGACAATCCCCTAGATCTATCAAAAATCCTTTCAGATTCATCTGGCTCTGGGGGTGGATTATTTTAATAGATTCCCTCACCCCTGCATACGATTGGTATCCTTGTGAGTCTATATCCAAGCAAACAGTAATCTGTTGATGACAAAGGAACTGTCGTCAATTCTTCCACCCTCAGATCACCTTCCTTCTACCCAGAAAAAAATTCCAAGTGTGACCTGCATAATGTGTAGGGCCAGTTTTTACCTTGGACAGGTCCAGGGTTGTCACAGAGGCAATGACATCCTTAGCCACTCCTGACAAGACAGCCTTGGCATGAATGTTGATGTCCCCCAGGACAAACAGCCTTGCAGTCTTCAACACCCCCCTGACACCCCTCTGTTGGCTCAGGCAGGGAGACATTTAGGCATCTGAGTAGGCAGTACACGAACAGAATCTCAGTCCTGTTTCTCAATTCCAGCATGAATGGTAGAAAGTACCTCAAAACTGATAGTGTCCTAGATGAGGCATTGAGCTAGAGGCATAAAATCCTAAAGCAACAGCACCTACCCTCCCACTAGACCTACCCAGGAGGGGCACAATTGAGAGAGGTTAACCCCTTTCCGTTCTCCTAGCCAAGTCTCAGTGACACAGTGATTCTTCCCACACTGAGTTAAAAAATAGGGCCTACAACTGGAAATACACATGAGGAAAAATGGCAAGAATTTTATGAGATCACGTTTAAAAAGAACACAGTTGTCGCACTTCAACAAACCTCATATGAGCGTAACTTCCTTCTTCAAAATGAACTATACCATTTAGATGTGAACAGCTCCTATGCAGCTGAGAGACAGTTCAAATGACCCAGGTGCATGAACAAGAGATGGTAGTTAACTGACCCCATAGATGGGTAATTTAAATTTTCTCCTAGGTATGTAGAAGCTGTTTATAGGTAAGTGGGCTGGGGCTTGCCTAAAGGGCACCATAGATGATTTTCTTTACACTAATAATCACTGAATAAGACATTCAGCGATTACACATATGGAAGAAAGCTTTTACAGCCCTTATATTATACAGCTGTCAATAAGATTTATTTATGACTAGGCAAAGCAGGTCTCTTTCCTTTTTGCGAAAAGCTAAGATAATTCAGGCAATCATTGTAAGTAAGGATATTATTATTATTACTTGTTTGATGAACAGAGTTGATTACTCATTTCATTTTTATATGAGAAATAACAAGATGGAAACTAGTACTAATCAATTTTTTTTGTATTGTCATGAGCACAGGTCTGTATAAATTGTGCTAATCCAATCCAAAGAGCCCATAACTTTATGGAGGTATAGATTCAGGTGGGTAGCCATGTTGGTCTGAAGCAACAGAACAAAGGTTGAGTCCAGTGGCACCTTTAAGACCAATAAGGTTTTATTTTAAGGATTAACTTTCCTGTGTATGCACACTTCACCAGATACTTAGAATTAAGCTTTTTTTTATGGAGGTATGCTATTCCACAAAAGTGTGTTATGTTTCATCCCTTAAAAATCTCTGCTCTAAGACTGCAGAAACAGCTCTGCTCATGACCATTCTAAGCAATCACGGGGTTTTTGTTTGTTTGTTTGTTTTACTCCATACAGTGTTGAGTATGCATGTAGGGATTAATGGAATCCATTAGTTGGCACAGATCTACTGAACCATTGACCAAGTGTTATACATTCTTTCTTTTTTTTGCCCCCCAAAGAGGATTTTTTATTGCATTTTCTATAACTAAACACTACATGAAAAAATAAGGGAGGGTCTACAAACTATAGGGATAAAGAAAAGAAACCTCTAAAAACCCAAAAGTGGGTGTCATACAAATTGCTTTAACAAGACTACAAGCTTATATAGCTAGGTATTTGTATAAAATCATTGAACATGTTCATCATCTTTCTATTAAACGTCCACTCAAAATTAAACATCGTCTACTATGACTTCTTAAAAAGCCCAAGAAAGCTTATTTTAAACATTTTTTTAACTTCAGAGTTATAATAACAAATCATTTTTTCTCCTTTGGCTTCCTCAATTTATAGCCTCATTTGGGGGGCCTTCTCTTCCTTATTTCAAATGGAATATCCTTTAAAACCTTTATCTCTTTGCCCTTGATTTTCAGGGTAACTCCATTAGCCGCTTTAAGAATTTTATTTCTGACGTTCCTTCTGGAGAATATCACCATCACTTCTCCTGGCAGGTTATTATTCCTTGTAAATTCTGTGTACGATCTGTAGACCATATCAATATTGTTTTGCAAAGTATCCACTTTAATGTCTGCCATTTGCTCCAATGCTTCACACATTGTCTGTGTGAGATTCTCCCCTTTTCCCTCAGAAATTCCCTGAAACCATAGGACATAGCTTGTCTTTTCCATTTGTAACTGTAGCAGTTGGGACTCGTCTGTTTGTTGCTTCTTCTCCATTGTCTGCATTTGTTTTTGCATCTTTTTGGTGTTGGTGATCACTTCTTTAAGTTGTTGGTCCATTTGGTCCATTTTTTTACAGTCTCGTTAATTTGAGCTTGCTGCATATCCAGCTTTCAATTTATCTCTGTCACTTGTTCCAGCGGAGGGCGTAGTGCTTCATTTAATATCCTTTGAAGGTCTGAGTTTGTGTCCTGTCTGGGCACAACACTCACTGGGCTGGCACTTCCGGTAGCCTTAGCTTTCACTATCTTCTCCTTCTCCTCTTTCCTCATAGGAGGCGCCATTTTTGAGGAATTGTTTACTTTTCATCAAAAGTTATCACAGTCTCTAAAGTTCTCAGTTACACTTGGTAAGTTCTTAAAAGTCTTTTATTTCAGTATTTTTCACTTTGAAAGCCTGCCCCCCCACTTTAACAATAGAATTCACTTTAAGTCTGTCTTATCGGAGGAGAGTCCCCTCCCCCCCTTGCTTCTCTCGGGGGGTGGCTTTAGTTTTTTTGTGTGTTCTTTTTGCTTCTACTTAACTCACAGTTCAATGAATAGACGATTTCCATTTCGCTTATGTTGCCAAATCGCTAGATCACCTGATGCTTGATCCGATGTGTGCTTCTAGTTCCATCTGGAAACTCTGCGGCAGGACCATTGGGGCATGGATGCCCCCCCCTTCACCAGCAGAATCGCCGGCAGAGAAGCTGTCTAACACCCCATGGCTTGGAACCCATCAGTAAGGGTTCCGTGGGGGATGCAGACAATCACACCCCCTCCTAGCCATGGGTTCTGGCAGTCATCTCCCGGAGGTCCAGGAGAGCAACTGCCATAGCAAATGCCAAAACCGGAAGCTCCAAGTGTTACACATTCTGTCCCTGCCTATTCCAGCTAAATGGTATGACTTCTTGCTCTGTATCAGCAAGATCCTTTGAATCCATCACAAAATCGCAGAAATTGTAACGTAGAGATGAAAATATGTGGCATAAGAGAAAAAGGAACAGGAAAAAGTGGCAAACCTTCCAAAATTAATGAATGAATTCTAATGGAGTTGAGAATTATGTACATATTTCAAACTCAAAATGGGAAGAAAATTTCAAAGCAGTGGAGGTTTGTCAGCTAGCTGCCATATTTCATTTGTATGTGTCCTTTCCTGACTGTGGTGCTACGGCACATGCTTGCTTTGCTCGCTTGCTGTAAACAGCGATAGGGAGGCGCTTCTGAGACCGTGCGAACTGGCGCTGCCAGACTGGGTTATCTGACTAACCTTGAGGAAGAGGGCGGGTTTGTGTTCCACCGTTGGTGTGAATCTTTCTGCTCTCATAAGGCACGGAGACTCTCCCGTTCATTATGTAACCTCCTGCCGGGAGAATCCCTGCGTGGGCGCTTGGATTTCATTTGCTTAGCCATTTGCAGCATCACACTATATGAAGGGATGCATCTGCCCCATTGTCATTCCTAACAATATCCCTGTAGACCATGACAACAGACCTGTAGTCTAATAAAGTATAGCGCTTCCCTGGAAACGTGTCTGGAGATTTACTTGCTGTTGAACCTGACAAGTTTATAGCGTAAATTACATCAATTGTTGCATAAGTAATTATTGAAACCTTTGTTTAAAAAAGAGTACACTTTATTCAGAGTTTAGGAATCAGCTATAATAACCTTGTTTAGGAGCCTATAGAAAAGGACACTTGAAACTTGGGGAGTCTTTGGTGAACAGTCAGGATTAGGTTCTCTGCAATTTTGGTGACATTTGCTTGAGAAACAGCCTCTCAGCCCCCTCCCCCCCGAGTACTGTATAGGGAATAATGGACCCCAATGATTCACAATTTCAGGGGGGATATGAATCTGAATGCTAAAACAGTACTGGGGACCAAAATAATACAGAATACCAATATGGAAACTCTTCCTGAAATCAGAATCTGGGTGGGGAAATCTGCTTTTCCCCCTGAATGAAATAAAATTTCCCAGCTGTGGGATAAAAGGGCATGACCTCTTTTAGACTTAATGTTAGTTCAAAATTATGAAGCAGAAGGGATGACTAATCAATTGATCATGAAATAGCAAAGTATCTGTACACTCCACACTATCAATCCCTTTCCCTAACTAAAGGGCACCTTCATGTTCACACTTTACATCTTAACAATCAAGGGTTGCTTGATAGAATATCTCTCTGCTAAGGGTGTCTTTATGAAACCTAAATCAAAATTTTAAATGCTACTGGAAATGTACTCTGATTCATCTAAGAGCTTACTCTCCAAACTTTACAAAATCTTAATTGGTGTGCACAGCACTTCAGGGCTGAAGTATCAAAAATCCTGGCACCGAGATCTCTGAAAGGAACTGCAGACATCTCAATGGGAATCAATCTGGAGTTCATCAGCTAACACATCCCCAGTCTTCAACATTGGATTCCAATTTTTCAAGATTGTCTCCCACTGGTATTATACTCCAGAACGACTATATCACATGAATTCAACTCATACCTCATTATGCTGGAAGCAGTGTGGGGCTATGGGCAGCTATCTGCACTGCTGGTGGGATTGCCCAGGTATACAAAAAATTTGGAAAGAAGTACTGGAAGAAATAGCTGAAAATACTTTGCAAAAGCTTCCTCCTGTGCCTGAAATTGTCCTATTACAAGTAAGGGACTCTTCCATATGGACTGATGATCTTCTGGAACTTACCACAATTCTTCTAGCGGCAGCCAGGTTATCAATAGCAGCTGTCTGGAAATCGTCCAAACCAACTATGTCCACCTGGCGAAGCAAAGTTTGGGATCAATTCATAATGAGCAAGATTTCTGATACAATACTTCAAGCTCAACCTGGAACATATAAAGTAAAGGTAAAGGTTCCCTTGCTCGAAAGCCAGTCGAATCCGACTAAATTTGTTCACACCTGGTTTCCCTTCTTGCAATATATGATGGACAAAGAACTCCTGCCATCCAATCCCAATTATGTTGCTTGGCTGCATTTTTAATCAGTGTTTTTGACTTGTACTGCGAGACCCTGTTTGTTAGACTGAGCTGTTTATTTATTTTTATTTTTCTCCTCCCAAACTTTACACTAGGCAACCTTTCTACTTTAAGCTTGCTTGATGTTGTTCACTGTTATGACTCCCTTTGTGTTGGTTGTGGAACATCGACTCTGTAATATTTTACTTGTTTTGTTATATTTCTTCTTAATAAAATATTGAAATTTTTTAAAAAGGAAGGGTTACTCAGAGCCAAGATGCATATGCAGAGCTGAAATTGGATCAGGTGGCCGGTAAGATCAATGGATAGCAGCAAATTAGCACATAAATGCAAGAGCACATTCTCACATCTTTTTGTTAACTCTTGCATTTACATGTAAGTAACCCTTGAGGAGATTTTATTCCATTTGTCAAACTGTTTGACCAACACATAATCCAGTATTTTTTGTGTTCAGTTTTAATGTCAAAAGATCATGTGTTGGTCAAACAGTTTTACAGACATAATTTCAGCCAATAATTTGTATTTCGCTGGTGAACTCTAAAATTTGCTTGCATGTTTAACCTGGATACCAATTTCTAAAAGGCAATATCTAGATATACTAATAGCCACAAATTGCTTAGGTCCAATGATATCAGAACAAATTCTCTGTATAATGATAAATTCCTTCTGTTAAGTCAGCTTTCCAATTCACTCTTTCATCATAGTGAATTTCTTAGTATCAGAAAGAATTCTTTTCTCAGGATATAGAATAATCATAAATGAAAATTGCATTTTACATTTCAGTAATTTTTAGGGAATAAAAAGCTTGACCCCCTGTAATAACCCTACAAAATTAATTTTGAATCTATCTGAATCAATAGAATTGTGGGATTAAAAAGTAATTTTAAACTGGAGAGCAATATTGCATCCTTAGGCAATAAATCCACTTAAATATGCAAATTATTTACAATGCAGAAACATCACTGTAGGCTTACTGAATAGTTATTTCACTGGAATAACTGAACAGAAGTGCTGACAAGGAATGCAGCATTCAGCTATATAGTAATATTATCACACTTTCCAGAAGGTGTTGATGAAGCAGAAAAGGCTCAGAGAAGTAGAAAATGCCCAAAGAAGAGTGTAAAGATAAGTAACCACTTTCGGAATTTACAGGGACAGTGATATAACTAAAGGCAGGCTTGAAAAGCTTGAACTTGACCACCTGTATGAGATGTGTGATGGAACTTCATTTTTCTCCAGTTTATGAGAAGTATAAAGATCCTTGTTTTACATTGCCTTGGCAACATGGGAACTTCAGCAGTGTGATGACTGATGGAGAGACTGAATGCCCAAGGTCACCCAGCTACTCTCATGGTAGAATGGGAATTTGAGTCAGGCTCTCTCAGATCCTAATCTGATATTCTAACCACTTCACTGTACTAGCCTTCTAAACCACATTTCATATGGGAAAACTACTTGATACAGTTCATCCCCACACCAGGTCTACCCAAGCTTCAGAAAGTACTCAAGGGAATAGAAACCTTCTAATGTAGCACTGTAAGGAGTCTTAAGTAACAATGACAACAACCCTAACCATTTATTATGAGGGATGAACTTAATCTGTTGCTTTTTACGATAAGGAACTAAGCCAGT
Organism: Gekko japonicus; assembly: GCF_001447785.1. Taxonomy (NCBI): domain Eukaryota; kingdom Metazoa; phylum Chordata; class Lepidosauria; order Squamata; family Gekkonidae; genus Gekko; species Gekko japonicus. Next base: position 586,595 of record NW_015160233.1, read on the forward strand.
CTGCTAGCCCCTATCAGCTACAGGTTCCAAACATTTCTACTATTATTTGTGGTACCTCAGTGTAATATGTTTCAGTGAATAAATATTCACAATAGCCCCTTGAACTTTACAAGGTCATAAACATACATCTTATTGATGTATCACATTATAGGCTGGATCCAGCAATCTGCTCATGTAAGAATTACAGATCTTCTCCACTTCCTTCTAAAATGGGCAAGTTTATTCCTAAGGCCATGGAATAGGCCACACACTTCAGTGGACTTTGGTGAGAAGATGCAGCTCTGCTGACAAGAGGCAGGAAGGGGGAAATCGCTCCTTCTCCTTCCCTCACTGTACTCTACCAACACATGTTGATATTACTTCCCACAGTTCCTATAACTTTCGCAGGAATGGAAGGGATTGCTGGGGGGGGGGGAATGGAAACTATCCATGACCATTAGCACTGTCTATTGACAGATTAGTAGATCAAGCTCCACATGATCTAGAAGTCTTTCTGTTATAGATTCCTAAATTCCACTCTCTTATCACACAGTGCCATTCTAAATGCTGCAAAAAATACCAACATAATCTGACTGTAAAATACACCCCTACTAAAATTAAAAAGGAAGCAAAGAATATATTTCACTATCTTTCAGCCATGACACAATCTAACCCCAAGTATAAATATTACTTTTTGCTAAAATTGTCATAAATTAAAAGGCCATTTGTTATATAAATTGATATTTACAAGTCACAATATACATTTTTGTCCTCTATTTGAATGTTGAGCTGGATGAATAGAATTATGGATTTTTTAAACAATGGGTAAATAAAGTAGAGAGTGATTTTGACAGTCTGAAACTGTGCCTGTTTTCACCAGAAAGCTTGATCACATCCATTATGTTCTTTGCAATGAACTGTGAATGTTCCACCTTAATATTTCTATAGGTCAGATCAATTATATTTGTATTACCAGTAGATATTTCAACCTGAGAAGTACTAATAAAGTTCTTCTGTTCCTATGTGCCTCAAAAACTCAGAAATGTACCAGGAAAAATCTCCTATTGTCTAGAACAAATTTTGATTTCTGGGCAGCTCATCTAAAGTTAACTCAAAACATGCTGCTCAGTAAACCTAATTGCCAATAAAGTCATTTTCTAAAATATTTAGGAAAGAGAATAAATATCACTAAAAGAATGTGAAAACAGCCAAGATTATTTTGGTTTCTTTATAACATTATTAATGGAATTGTTTTAGTTTTATTGTAGAAAGCCCTTTTGGTAAAGAATCAATCTACACAAACTACATTTTAAACTATTTTATAATGATCAACCACTGGGGCATTTAAAAATATAATATAAAAAACATTTACATCTTGAGAGATCATGAGAAAGTTTTTTTTTTAAAGTGAAGTGATCACTGTCCTTGGTAGGGGTGTGCATTTGGCTAAATCTGAGCCAAAAAACACACAAAACCCCACAGTGTTTTCCAGATATTCTTTCAGCCATATATAGATTTGGGTTACTGTTCAACTATTCAAAATGGCCAAGCCCCATTTTTTGAACCGTTAGATAGTCAAACTTAAAGGGTGTTAAAGGGATTGTGTGCCCTGCAGAACCCAGTGCCACTGTGGCAATGCCAGCTGATGTCAAGCACAGAATCACAGTCCAAGTGGGAGTGGGGTGGAAGCCCAGCAAAACCAGTGCAATGTAGAGTGCCCAGCAAAAGCAGTGTCACTGTGGCAATGCCAGCTAACGTCAAGCACAGAATCATAGTACAAGCACGGGGTGTGTGTGTGGAAGCCCAGCAGAACCAGTGCAATGTACAGTGCCCAGCAAACCCAATGACCTCTGTTCATATTAACAAAGGTTTCCTACTATACTACTTTTAAAACATTATGTCACCAAGCAGGATAAGGAGGAGAAAGTACTGAGACCAAGAAGTGAAAATTAAGGGGGGGGGGCATGGAAACAATAAGTGAAGGGAGACAGAAATGAATGAGAAACTTGTGGAAAAGAGGGAGAGAAATTAAGAGAGGAAAAGGGTTTTTTTTAATCTTGCTGCAACACCTTAACTACTGCTTTGCAAGATCTAGCTGAGGTGGGTGCAAGGAAAGGAAGAGAAAAAAGGAAAGATATTTGGCTAGATGCAGCACGATGCTGGCTTCAAGGACAACCCTTCAAGGGCCTTTCTCAAACTGCCACCCTTGCCCCACCCTTGGTATACCACTGGTAGACTCTATTACATCCTGCTGAGGTCCTTCCTTTTACCAGACCCTGCCCTCTCTTTCCCAAATTCCACCTTCCTACCAGGCTCAACCCCCAAATCTCCAGGAATCAAGCTGGTGACTTTAAATTTATGACAGGAAGTTCTCAGCATGAAAATGATATGGTAAGTTGATTTTGATTTTTGTTGTTTTCTAACCCGCCAAACTTTTAAAATATTCTAGTAGATTCAGACATGCCAATAAACATGTACTTCACAGTCATATTGTACAAAGACATTTTATTATCTTGGAACATATTTTTGTACTTGTAGTTTAAGAGAGATTAGAAGGGTCAAATGTCTGAAAAGGATAATTGTGACTGTCTGAATGGCCACCTATAGCAAGGTGATCTTTATGGCAGCTGTTAGTTTTCTGCATTAAGCAGAAACAAGATTGAATATTTATAGGCAGTATGAGGGGGTTTTTTTACCATGACATACTTTTCTAATAATATCCACCAATTTCTCTGTCTACAGTATCTGGGGTCAAAAATATCCTATGAAAAGTCCTCAGTGTGATTCAATTAATACCTAAGTCTCCAGATTTGTAAAATACAATCTGCTCATTCATCATTCACCAAATATATAAATCTTTGATCTTCTCTGAGAGGAAATAAAAGAGGGCTAAAGTCTGAAACTACATATCTACCTTTTCTCTTTACCACTTGGTATTAATAAGAGCTGACAAACAGTGTACCAAGCATCCTACCAGCCCTGCGACAAGAGTGCAGTGATAAGCTATATAAAATATTCATTACTGGAACTTCAGATGAAGGCGATTCACAACATGAGCCCTGAAATTTTGTCAGAAATTGTCAAGAGATTGAATGCATACTTAAAGGATTTATTAAAGGAATCAGTGGAAAAAGCCTTCTACTGCAGTTACCATTATTGCTAGGATTTTATGACTATGTCTTTAATCCCCTGGCACTGCAACAGAAAAGTAATCCTATCTTTTGGTTTGTGTATAAAGACGTTTTTCAGTGTTCCAAGGCACTGTGAAGAACAACAGAATTGCTTTTGTGCTAATTGCAACATTTATATTAAGATGTCATATTAGAGTGATTTATGCTATGTGTTTGTCATATTTTTATCATAATATGCAATGGATAAGTGGCAAAAGATATTTACCATAGGTTACTGAATAAGGAAGACTATGTAAAAAGACAAAAAAGTAATAGGTAATATATAGGCTATTTAATTTATACGCAATTTACACATAAATGCATGGTACCTCTTCCCTTTGGGACAATGGGATCCTTTGCAGAAGCCAAACTGATGAAGCAAGAGGATCTTGGAGGAGGAACAAATGCAAGAGGATAGCCAAAAGGTTGTCAAGCCCCATGGAAGTAGTCTGCCAAGGAGTAGAGGAACAGTGAGCAGGAGGAGAAAAATGGAACTTTCAAAGGGACAGAAAGGAGTGGAGCAAAAACATGCAGATCAGAAAGAAGCCTGAGTGATGTTAATCATAGATTTGCTTCTCTCTATGGTGGAAAGTGCTGTAAAATCACAGCCAATTTATGGTGACCCATACGATTTTCAAGGCAAGGTACAAACAGAAGTAGTTTGGCATTGCCTGTCCCTGCTTAGCAACTGTGGACTTCCTTGGTGGTCTCCCATTGAAGAATTAACCAGGGCTGACCTGGCTTAACTTTCAAGATTTGACAAGACTGGGTCATCTTGGGCCATCCAGATCAGGCTGGTTTGTCTGTAACTCATTATAAAAGAAATAGTTGGGTTTTGTGCTTTTTTGCATATCAATTATCCCATGAGTTTTTGTGATCAATGGAAGGGGGATTCAATATACCCCTCCCACTGGATCAGGTGACAATATTATTTAGGGCGAAAATGGTTTATTCTCCCAACTAGTATGAGATAATGGACTCAGATCAGAAATGTTTGGATTCCAGTTGTCTTGAATGATGAAACTTCTGGAGGAATTCATTATGTCCCAGTCTAACCTATCACACATGGTTACTGTGAGGATAAAGATGGAAATCAGGGATGCTTGATTAACTACTGGTTCTACTTCTGTTCTGCTTGTGAGTAGAAATCACAAGAGAAAAATGACAGTTAATCTACATCTGAATTGATTAAACATATCTGCCACCTGTAATCCCACTATCAAACCTGGCATCCCTGCTGTCTCCAACTTAAAAGACACATTGTTAGGAGTTTTGCATTGAGATTTGCTTCTATGATGCATCTGTTCTTATGACAGCATAACAGGGTTCTTTAATGGCTGCTGAGCTGCACAGGTGAATTCAAATATGGGCTTTATTATCATACTAAGAATAAGGCCCGTTGTCGAAATAAATACAACAAACTCTAGAAAAAGGCTCTGGGAAAGTGCCAAGGCCTTGGGCACTCAGTGTCAATTTGCTGTGGTGACCTAAGCAGGGTATAATGACACAGAGTCGACCATTTTCTCCAGAGGAGCTGATGACTGCTACCTGAAGAGCAGTTATAATTTTGAGTGATCTCCACCCCGCACCTGGAGATTGGCAACAATCATTATGCAGGAGGAAATGGCTGGTTTGGAGGGTAGAGTCTATGGCATTACCTGTCTGAGGTCCCACCCCTTCTCAAACCTCACCCTCTCAAAGCTCCACCTCTCAAATCTCCATGAATTTTCCAACCTGAAGTTGGCAACCCTATCTCCTTCCTAGCCAAGTATCAACCTGTCATTATCTGCCCCTCTGATTTCAGCTTTCCATCTCCTCCTCCCTACCTCCTGGAGAGCAGTCATAATTCTGAGTGATCTCCAGCCCTCACCTGGAGATTGGCAAAAGTGGTTCTACAGGAGGGAATGGCTGGTTTGGGGAGTGGAATCTATGGCATTGTACCTCTCTGAGGTCCCCCCCCCAAACCTCACCATCTCCATGCTCCATCCCTCAAATCTCTAGGAATTTCCCACCTGGAGTTGGCAACTCTATCTCCTTCCCAGCCAAGCATCAACCTACCTTTATTTCCCCCTTACTCTTCAGCTTTCCATATCCCCCCACCTGCAGCCTCTACCGTGCTCTGAAGCCCTGACTGCCACATCACATTTGCTGGCATAGGGGAGCCATCTCAGCAGAGTATAAGGACACAGAGCCCACCATTTTCTCCAGGGGAACTGATCTCTGCCATCTGGAGAGCAGTTGTAATTCTAAATGATCTCCAGCCCTCACCTGGAGATTGGCAACAATGGTTCCCCAGGAGGAAAAGTGGTCTTTCTCTGCAATGGGGACCAAAGCAGTTTACATCATTCTCCTCTCCCCCTTTTGACTTGCACAACAACCCTGTGAGGTAGGTTAGGCTGAAAGGCTGTGATTGGTCAAAAATCACCCAGTCAGCTTCCACAGTAAGAACCTGGGTCTAGAAGACCCTGTTCTGAAGCACTGACTGCTACACCTAGGGTAGCCAATCTCCAGGTGGAGCCTGAAGATCGCCAGGTATCTCAACTGAACTCCAGACAACAGATCTCTCCCCCTGGAGAAAGTTAACTGCTTTGGACGGTGGCCTCTACAACATTCTGTTTAGCTGAGGCCTCTCCCCTCCCCGGACTCTGGCTTTCGTAGACTGGCTTCCTTACACATAGAATCTCCCTACCTGGTATATATAAGTCTATTTTGGTCATGGACTCCCCTGAACATTCCAACACGCTCCAAAATCAGATCGGTCTCTGATCTGTCATTCAGAGTGTCTCCCTATCCACTGGCTGGTTTGCCTGAGTCCTGCCTCCAACATTCTAAACAGTTTGCTCTTCCTCTCCCCCCACAGCCAGTCAGAACACAGAGATCATTTGCATATGTGGCCTGATTTGCCTTTGCCTCGGAACACAGAGGTCGTTTGCATATGCGGCCTCACTGGCCTTTCCCTCTAACATTCTAAACAGTTTGCTGTTGATGTTCTGAGGTAAAATAAAGTTCCCCTTAGTGTCTGTTGTGGGAAACCATGGTTGCAAATCTCCAGGTGAGGGCTAAAGATCACTCAGAATTACAACTGCTTTCCAGATGGCAGAGATCAGTTCCCCTGGAGAAAATGGTGGACTCTGTGTCTTTATATCCTGCTGAGATGGCCCCTGTATGACAGCCAATGTGACGTAGCAGTCAGGGCTTCAGCTATTAAAACTGATGTCCAGATGACCAAGATCAGTTCTCCTGGAGACAATGGCTGCTTTGGGCAGTGGATTCTATGACATTATACCCTACTGAGGTCTCTCCCCACCCAAAATCCTGCCCTCCCCAGGCTCTACCCCTCAAATCTACAGGTATATTCCAACCCAGAGTTGGCAACCATGTAATTGGCTATGGAAACACTTTCTAGACTCTTGGAACTCAGAAAATGTGGCACAGGAGGAGGTGCTTTTCTACCTTAACTGTGACTGCATAGCCCCAAATTATCATAAGCCAACCTCCAGGCAGCACCTGGAGATCTCCAGCTATTAAAACTGATGTCCAGATGACCAAGATCAGTTCTCCTGGAGACAATGGCTGCTTTGGGCAGTGGATTCTATGACATTATACCCTACTGAGGTCCATCCCCACTCCAAATCCTGCCCTCCCCAGGCTCTACCCCTCAAATCTACAGGTATTTCCCAACCCAGAGTTGGCACACATACATATATATATATATGATGCTTGTATTGTGTTTTTGTAATAGTTTTATTTATATTGTAAGCTGCCTTGACTTCCACAAGGCTAATAAATGTTTTAAATAAATAAATATTATCATATGGATATTCAGTTTATAATTAAAAGTATACTCTTTTGACCTACCTATGTAGCACCATTATGTCAAGTTACAGCATCTTTTCTTATTAGCTGGGACTACACAGTGAGAGGGAATAAAGAAGGATCCAATAAAACTTCTGAGAGGGCAGAAGTGGTGACAAACCACAATGAAAAGCTTCAACAGGTATATTTCCAGTTTGAATAGGAAATGTGTACCCTACCAACACCCAGTTTCATCCTAATTTTTCCCCCAAGGACGCAATTTTAGTATGGATAAATAATTAAAAATAAAGGCAATTTAACATGCATCATATTCACAAAAGGTGGTATATACATGCAATTATATCTGACTATGGTTTATTGAATCTGTGTATTTGGGTGATATATAAACAATAATAAAACCCATCCTTCCCTGAAAAGTGTATATAACAGTCTTTCTTGTTCAGTGATCTTGTCAACTCATTACCACAGATGGATGATATAAACCCTTGCCTTTGAGTGGATTGTCACTTTAAAAACATAAGCAAAAATAAAAGAGCCAAGTCAATCAACTAAACATCACTGTTATGTTACATTCAGAATCTGTGTTTTACATCAAAACAGAATTTTGTATGTAGCTGAGAAAGGACTTACATAAAGACACAATTTCATACTGAATGAATAATAAATTATAGGTTACTTGTCTCTTTGATTTTAGAAGATGCATAATTTACAATAATAAATAATTAACATATCAAAGTATTATAATTTAACTAGTGCCTTCAGCAATGGAACTGTTTGAGAACAAACACTCCTGTCTGGTTCTTAAATTCCAACTTTTCTGTAGAGCTGCGGTTTAATACAAACTAGTGATAACAGTTTCCTGCACCTTCCTTTTCTTATGTATGACACACAGGAAACAAGCAGACCCCCAAACATAAACATTTTTAACAAAAGAACAATAAATGTATGATATACAAGCATTGCAAATTGAAGAGAAAATGAAAGTATATTTAGTATTACACTATCAAAAATGTGAACAATTGGGGGACCTACAAAAAGACATATCAGTATCTACTCTTTCTCTATTCTGA